>NC_039366.1:193538157-193603221 GCF_003573695.1 Papaver somniferum | reverse complement strand
CATGATACAAATACTTCCTATATTTCGAGGGTTCGATTCTGAGAACCCCTATACTCATGTGAGGGAGTTTGAACAAATTTGTCGGACTATGCAACCTGATCATTTGTCCGAAGACTCTCTGAAATTGCGTTTGTTTACATTTTCTTTAAAAGAAAGGGCCAAAACATGGTTTTACGGTTTGAGACCACAATCAATCACCACTTGGGACCAACTCACAGATCTATTTTTCAAAAAATTCTTTCCACACCATAGGACCATCGCTATTCGTCAAAGTATCAATTGTTTTGTCCAATTGGATGAGGAAACTGTTTTTCACTATTTTGAACGTTTTAATGATTTGTTGAGTGAATGTCCGCACCATGGAATTGAGAAGTGGAGACTTGTCGTCATCCTCTATGAGGGACTAGACTTTAACTCTCGAACCATGGTTGAGTCTATGTGTAATGGTGAATTTATTGATAAATCTGTGGATGATGCATGGAATTTTTTAGCCGAGATTGCAGAAAAAACCCATCAATGGGAATCCGTTAGGGAAACAGGAACAACACCACATGATATGAATCATCCCCATGAATTAGAGTTTTATTCTTGTAATAGCTCCGACCTTAGGATTGAAAATTATCCTAGATTGCAAAATGTCTACCATGATGATGATGATGATTATGATGTTATGTTAGAAGAACATGTCTATACTGAAAATGTTATGGAACCTTTGGGTTCAAATACATTAGGCTTCTCTGCCCCGACCTTAATGCATGATATTTCTTCTAGTATTCCATGTGATGTTTCCCCTGATGTGCCGATACACGAGAATAAATCTGTTGATGATGTTGATAATTCTGATTGTGATCTTGCCAATGTGATTGATGATTGTGAGCATGATGTGACATGTGTAGATGAGTTAGAAGATTTTGATTTGATTGATGATAATATGCCTATTCTTCTACCTAAGTCACAATTTGGTGGCCTTCCACCCAACCTAGATTTGGTTTGTACCCATATTGTAAAACCAATTTTTCTGAAAATTCCTAATCTAGGATTGGAACTGTGTGCTTCCCAAGTCCTCTTGGACTATTTTGCTTCAAAATATAACACTTTTAAAGAGCCACAGTTGGAAATTGCATGTTTGCCCATCCCGAAAACAGTCCATTATGAGTTAGACCTTTTGAATCCTGAACCCCTAAAATTAATAGATTTTGTGCTTAAAAGTAAACCTGTTGAAAAATTTTGGTTTAGGGGTAATTCATTCGGTTTTTCACTTTCACTCCCATTTAAGTCCAATTTTAGTGTTTTGAAACTTTCTTTGTCTCTACACTTTTTCTTTTGGGTTGATCCTCAACTCTTTAGATTGTTAGTGTATGGTGAATTTTTTGTATATAATCCAGTAGATAAATTTTAAAAACCATTTTGTTCATTTTGTATATATTTTTCTAATCCAATATGATCTCGGCTGAAATATGTTGGATTTTTGCCTTGAATAACGGAGTTTTAATTCTGCTTTCGCCGAAATCGGGTATTCTCTCTCCTTTTACTCTACTCAGCATGTCCCTTTCCATATGTTGCATTTTAATTCTTTCCATATTTTGAAACATTGAGGACAATGTTTAGTTTAGGTTTGGGGGTATAGAGTAGATGCCATGATAATTTGCCATAATTGAAAACAAACTCCTTCTTCTTTTTGAAAAAATTGAAAAATTCCAAAAAAATTAAAACATCAAAATTCAAAAAAAATTAAAAAAAAAATGAAAAATCATAAAAATGGAGCTCATTTACCTTGAAATGTTGACTCTTGTGCAAATATGTATTTTTATTAGGAGTCTTAGTCTAGATATTTAGGCACCCTGATTCTAGCACAATTCACATAGTGATAAGAAATTTGCACGCGCACGATCTACCAATACATGTATGGCCTCGATCTTCAAGGTGTTTGATAGGAAGTTACGATTGCCAATCACTTTAGAATACTGAACGAAACTTGACTAGCTTGTTCTTTGGTTGGTTGGGATAGAAGGTGGAGGTTACATTAAGAAAGACAACCATCGAATTTAACTGGGTGCATCAAAAAGGGCTACCTCTTGCAAAGTGTCATGTAATCTTTTGTTTCCTTTTGTATATGTATCAAAAGTGTTTCTTTGTTCAAAAAAAAAAAAAAAAAAAAATATATATATATATATCAAGTATTTTTCAATTCCATCCTCTCTTGTTCCAAAAATAAAAGAGAGTAGTCAATGTAAATAAGAGTCATGTAAATAGTCATCTTTTGTGTTTTATTGTAATAAGCAAGGAGGGTGTATGCCATTGATGTACAACGCGAGTGATTGTGAAATACCTCCAACTCATTCACAATTCTCGTAAAGTCCGGACAGCTAGCTAGATTTCGACCTCAGTTCTTAGCCTGAGAAACTATCTCTTGGTGATTAGTAGTCATAACTTCAGATCTTTCTTTACACATGTGTAGATACACTTTACACTCTTATCACATGTCTTTTTTTTTGTTATCAGTGCTAGGATTGTGCCTTCGATAGCTAGATTGACATCTCCATTTTGCTGTGAGCTTAACTGTTTTGCACATGTCACATTTGATGGAATCTGAGCTTATATTTTGTCCTTAGGTTTTGTAGGCACACCTCTGGTAAACCTTCACGAGACTTCAACTCGTCCACTAGGGACACTTAGTGGTTTAAAAGGCTTAGTGCATACGCTAAATGCATTCGAGAGACCAGCGACAGTGGTATAGTTAGGATTTCCTTAGTTTTGTTTTACTTGAGGACAAGTAAAATTCAGGTTTGGGGGTATTTGATGAGTGCCAAATATTGTATATATTTATCCCTTTTTGTTGGCATTTTAACTCATCTTTTATGCATTAATTCTACATTTTATCCCATATTCTGTATTTTCATTGTTTTCAAGAATAAATATTTTTATTAATTAATTTTGCATTTTTAGTTAATAAATAAAGTTCGGATGAGTCGCGGAGCGAAAAGAGCAGAAAAGTAGTGAAAAGCCGGGAGAAATTACGCAAGGAAGCCGCGAAGAATGGTGCGCACAACCTCATTTTCTACACACAAAAGCGCCTCCGTTCTCAGCCGTCAGATCAGTTCCCAGACGCATCCGACGGTCGCTCCTGCATAGAGCATCAAAATCTGAAGTCTCTGCCAAGCACCACAGCGCTGAAATTCCAAGCCTTCAGATTAGATGGTAGTTGAATCCAACGGTCGCTCCCTTGCTGTTCATCAACGTTTGATATCTCCGCCTTACACTACAACACCTAACCCCATCTAGAGCCGTTAACTTCGTTGTATCAAAAAATCTGACGGTCGATACCAACCTCATCAGGAGGAACCATCCGATCCACCTTCCAGCTTCGCATCCAGTGACTCAGCGTCGCAGAACATCAAACTCGATACGCCCGCCTAACACCCAAATACCTAATACCCTCCTTCCCAAAACAGTCGACCTCTCCTCCCTCACTTCTCCACAGCAGAGAACCACCATCACCTTCCCCTGCAACCGTACCACCACCTTCTTCACCTTCACTGCCACCACCACACCTCCACCATCATCACCCTATCACCCAACAACCAAAACCCATCTCCCCCCTAGCCCTCTAGTTCCCTATTTTCTCATTTTTTCACGCTTCTCTGCCTGAAACCCTAGGCGTGAAAAAATTGATAAATTAGGTAACCTAGAGTTGCAATTAGAGCATGGGAATGGAGTAGGAGCAATTACAAAGCATGGGTCGAGTTCAATTTGATGTTGCTACATCAAATTAGGTGAGTAATCACCAACCCTAGCCTACTGTTATTTTGGGAAAATTGGGTAGAACCATAATTGTCTGTGGGTATAAATATGTATTGTGGGATTGTTGTAAAAACTATGTTTGGATTAGCCTGCATCCAGAACTTTCAAGTTCTGTTAAATGTTAAATTTGCAAGCTCAGTTAAATTTCAGTTTTGGTTCAAAAAAAAAAAAAAAAAATTCTTTTGCTCCCAATTTTAAACCAAATTTCTTTTATATCCCACCAAAACCAAATTTTTCCCAAAAATCCAAACCCATCAAAAACCAAATTTTTTTAAAACCCATTAAAACCAAATAGTGGGCTTTGTGTCATTTCAAAATGGGCCAACCTCGTGCTCTCCATGAATACATGTATCCATCAATACAAATTCCATTATCATGTATTGTCTTACCTCAAACCAATAACCCTTTTAAAATAAATGCAAACATGATACAAATACTTCCTATATTTCGAGGGTTCGATTCTGAGAACCCCTATACTCATGTGAGGGAGTTTGAACAAATTTGTCGGACTATGCAACCTGATCATATGTCCGAAGACTCTCTGAAATTGCGTTTGTTTACATTTTCTTTAAAGGAAAGGGCCAAAACATGGTTTTACGGTTTGAGACCACAATCAATCACCACTTGGGAACAACTCACTAATCAATTTTTTCAAAAAAATTTTCCACATCATAGGACCATCGCTATTCGTCAAAGTATCAATTGTTTTGTCCAATTGGATGAGGAAACTGTTTTTCACTATTTTGAACGTTTTAATGATTTGTTGAGTGAATGTCCGCACCATGGAATTGAGAAGTGGAGACTTGTCGTCATCCTCTATGAGGGACTAGACTTTAAATCTCGAACCATGGTTGAGTCTATGTGTAATGGTGAGTTTATTGATAAATCTGTAGATGATGCATGGAATTTTTTAGCCGAGATTGCAGAGAAAACCCATCAATGGGAATCCGTTAGGGAAACAGGAACAACACCACATGATATGAGTCACCCTCATGAATTAGAGTTTTATTCTTGTAATAGCTCCGACCTTAGGATTGAAAATTATCCTAGATTGCAAAATTCCTATCATGATGATGATGATGATTATGATGTTATGTTAGAAGAACATGTCTATACTGAAAATGTTATGGAACCTCTGGGTTCACATACATTAGGCTTCTCTGCCCCGACCTTAATGCATGATATTTCTTCTAGTATTCCATGTGATGTTTCCCCTGATTTGCCGATGCATGAAAATCAATCTGTTGATGATGTTGATAACTCTGATTGTGATCTTGGCAATTTGATTGATGATTGTGAGCATGATGTGACATGTGTAGATGAGTTAGAAGATTTTGATTTGATTGATAATGATATGCCTATTCTTCTACCTAAGTCACAATCTGATGGCCTTCCACCCAACCTAGATTTGGTTTGTACCCATATTGTAAAACCAATTTTTCTGAAAATTCCTAATCTAGGATTGGAACTGTGTGCTTCCCAAGTCCTCTTGGACTATTTTGCTTCAAAATATAACACTTTTAAAGAGCCACAGTTGGAAATTGCATGTTTGCCCATCCCGAAAACAGTCCATTATGAGTTAGACCTTTTGAATCCTGAACCCTTAAAATTAAAAGATTTTGTGCTTAAAAGTAAACCTGTTGAAAAATTTAGGTTTAGGGGTGATTCATTCGGTTTTTCACTCTCATTCCCATTTAAGTCCAATTTTAGTGTTTTGAAACTTTCTCTGTCTCTACACTTTGTCTTTTGGGTTGATCCTCAACTCTTTAGATTGTTAGTGTATGGTGAATTTTTTTGTATATAATCCAGTAGATAAAACTTCTAAAATTTTAAAAACCCTTTTGTTCCTTTTGTATATATTTTGCTAATCCAATATGATCTCGGCTGAAATATGTTGGATTGTTTGCCTTGAATAACGGAGTTTTAATTCTGCTTTCGCCGAAATCGGGTATTCTCTCTCCTTTTACTCTACTCAGCATGTCCCTTTCCATATGTTGCATTTTAATTCTTTCCATATTTTGAAACATTGAGGACAATGTTTAGTTTAGGTTTGGGGGTATAGAGTAGATGCCATGATAATTTGCCATAATTGAAAACAAACTCCTTCTTCTTTTTGAAAAAATTGAAAAATTCCAAAAAAATTAAAAAAATAAAAATTCAAAAAAAAAAAATGAAAAATCATAAAAAATGGAGCTCATTTACCTTGAAATGTTGACTCTTGTGCAAATATGTATTTTTATTAGGAGTCTTAGTCTAGATATTTAGGCACCCTGATTCTAGCACAATTCACATAGTGATAAGAAATTTGCACGCGCACGATCTACCAATACATGTATGGCCTCGATCTTCAAGGTGTTTGATAGGAAGTTACGATTGCCAATCACTTTAGAATACTGAACGAAACTTGACTAGCTTGTTCTTTGGTTGGTTGGGATAGAAGATGGAGGTTACATTAAGAAAGACAACTATCGAATTTAACTGGGTGCATCAAAAAGGGCTACCTCTTGCAAAGTGTCATGTAATTTTTTGTTTCCTTTTGTATATGTATCAAAAGTGTTTCCTTGTAAAAAAAAAAAAAACGATGTATATATTCAGAAAAAAATATCAGAAAAATACAAAAAAAATCAAGTATTTATCAATTCCATCATCTCTTGTTCCAAAAATAAAAAGAGAATAGTCAATGTAAATAAGAGTCATGTAAATAGTCATCTTTTGTTGTTTCGTTGTAATAAGCAAGGAGGGTGTATGCCATTGATGTACAACGCGAGAAATTGTGAAATACCTCCAACTCATTCACAATTCTCGTAAAGTCCGGACAGCTAGCTAGATTTCGACCTCAGTTCTTAGCCTGAGAAACTATCTCTTGGTGATTAGTAGTCATAACTTCAGATCTTTCTTTACACATGTGTAGATACACTTTACACTCTTATCACATGTCCTTATTTGTTATCAATGCTAGGATTGTGCCTTCGATAGCTAGATTGACATCTCCATTTTGCTGTGAGCTTAACTGTTTTGCACATGTCACATTTGATGGAATCTGAGCTTATATTTTGTCCTTAGGTTTTGTAGGCACACCTCTGGTAAACCTTCACGAGACTTCAACTCGTCCACTAGGGACACTTAGTGGTTTAAAAGGCTTAGTGCATACGCTAAATGCATTCGAGAGACCAGCGACAGTGGTATAGTTAGGATTTCCTTAGTTTTGTTTTACTTGAGGACAAGTAAAATTCAGGTTTGGGGGTATTTGATGAGTGCCAAATATTGTATATATTTATCCCTTTTTGTTGGCATTTTAACTCATCTTTTATGCATTAATTCTACATTTTATCCCATATTCTGTATTTTCATTGTTTTCAAGAATAAATATTTTTATTAATTAATTTTGCATTTTTAGGTAATAAATAAAGTTCGGATGAGTCGCGGAGCGAAAAGAGCAGAAAAGTAGTGAAAAGCCGGGAGAAATTACGCAAGGAAGCCGCAAAGAATGGTGCGCACAACCTCATTTTCTACACACAAAAGCGCCTCCTTTCTCAGCCATCAGATCAGTTCTCAGGAGCATCCGACGGTCGCTCCTTCATAGAGCATCAAAATCTGAAGTCTCTGCCAAGCACCACAGCGCTGAAATTTCAAGCCTTCAGATTAGATGGTAGTTGAATCCAACGGTCGCTCTCTTGCTGTTCATCAACGTTTGATATCTCCGCCTTACACTACAACACCTAACCCCATCTAAAGCCGTTAACTTCGTTGTATCAAAAAATCTGACGGTCGCTACAAGCTTCACTTCACATCACCGTCCGATCTACCTACCAGCTTCGCATCCAGTGACTCAGCGTCGCAGAACATCAAACTCGATACGCCCGCCTCACACCCTAGCAACCGAACCTATACCAGCTAACCAAACACACCCCCTACCCCAAACTCAGTCGACCTCTCCTCCATCATCTCCACAGCAGAGAACCACCGTACACCACCATCTTCTCCACCTCTGCCACCAACTCACTGCCACCACCACACCTCCACCATCATCACCCTATCACCCAACAACCAAAACCCATCTCCCCCCTAGCCCTCTAGTTCCCTATTTCCTCATTTTTTTCACGCTTCTCTGCCTGAAACCCTAGGCGTGAAAAAATTGATGAATTAGGTAACCTAGAGTTGCAATTGGCGCATGAGAAGAGGTCAGGGAGCAATTACAAAGCATGGGTCGACGATTTCAAGGATCAATTTCAAATAAATTAGGTAAACCTAATTCAACTGATTTTTGGGGAAGAACCCTAATTTAGGTATTTAGGGAAATTGTGTTTGTGAGCTATAAATAGAGAATGGGTGTAGTGTGAGAAACTTTATGTTTGGAGTAGCCAACATCCAGGACTTTCATGTCCTGTTAATTTTCAGTTTCAGCTCAGTTCATGTTTCAGTTCAATTTCAGTTAAATGTGTATGTTTTAATTTCTTGCTTTGTCACTGTTAAATGTGCTTATGTTATGTTCTGTTAATGTTATGTGCTTGTTTAATTTCATGTTTGATTTCCAATTCATTCCTGTTACATTTGTCCTGTTAACATGTGTTGTTGCTCACTGCCATGTAATGTTTGTGTAATGTTGTGTTTAATTTGCTGTCACAATTGATGGAATGCTAGGCTAGGTATCTGTGATGCTTTGAACTAATTGTGCAATGGAAGAAATCAGTGCTCATAGCAAGCTGATTTTCTTGCCATTCCTTGTGTATGCTTAGGTTGCAGTGTTGATTGAGCTTTGGGAGAAACTAGTGCTCATAGCAAGCTAGTTCTCTTCCCATTCTTTTAGTATACCTCCTGAATGCCTTAGTCTAGCCTTGTTTCATTTCAGTTTCTTTATCACCCCTGCCCTTGGCTTAGGCCTTGGTTCATCCTGCACTGTTTTATGCTTGTAGTTGCTTTGTTCTTTGTTTCTGTCACTGTTTTACTTCCATGTTTATTTGCTGATCTACTTCTATTGCTGCTACTTCTTTTGGCTTGCTGCAACTCTGTTGCATTTCTCTTATTCCACTGCCTCTGCCTTGTTATTCTTGCTGCATTCTATTGCTTGTGCAGTCATCTTGTACATTCTGTTGCAGCTGCTGTTGCTGTTGCTTGTGCCCTGCAGCTGCTGTGCAGCACTTGTGCTGCTGCTGCATTGCTTTTCTCCTGCTGTGCATTTTCTTCTTTGCCTTGTCTGCTGCAGCTCCACTGCTGCTGCATTGCTCTCTTCCTCTGCCAAGGCTGCTGCCAAGCTGTTGTTGCTGTTGTTGCTGCCAAGCCTGCTGCCAAGCTGCTGCCACTTCTTCTCCTGCAGCTGCTGTGCAGACTTGCTACTCCTGCAGCCAAGCAAAGGCCACTCAAACTGAAGCCCAATTCAGTCAACTGTGGGCTTAACCAAAGCCCAGTTGTTTAAGACCAAAGCCCAAATTCATTAAGGCCCAATCCAATTCAGGCTTAAACAAAAGCCTAAGTTTAAGGCCAAAGCCCATTTGCACTTCAAAGACCAACTGAGCCCAAGCTCAGTTCATTTTATTGTGAACAAACCCATTAGTACTCAAAGCCCAATTTAAGCCAAAAGGCTTCATAGCCCAATAGCAATTTAGGAACCCAATTAGCTAAACACTCCAAAACACACCCGATCTCTGTGGATCGACCCGTACTTGCACGAGCTACAACCGACGACCGTGCACTTGCGGTATTACTGTAGGCCCCCGTTTTATTACGCTTAATTCTATACACCTTCCGGGCCTGCCACTATTGGATGCGCAAAGAATGGTGTATACAACGGAAAGTCTATACATCTTCAAAGAATACACAAGACAATGAAACAACTACTCTCTACTGGTATCATCTCTGTAGACTTTGTGCGGTCTAAAGAGAATATTGCAGATCCTTTGACGAAAGGGTTATCTAGAGAGGTAGTTAGATCCACATCGAAGGGGATGGGACTCAAGCTCATATAATAAATCGCCTTTGAAGGACACTCAACCTTGTGAATGGAGCTCCAAGATCAAGGTTCAATGAGACAACTAATTTTGTTGGTGATGTCGAGAGAGCACTATCTTAGCCCCTCCCTATGATGTAACCGTATAATAGTGCTGCCTGCATGAGTTAGGATGATCTGTCAAGATCTTAATGAGTTTCATGGCTTTGCTTAAAGCGGGGTGTGGCAGGACACTCTTAATGGACTCACCTATGTGGATGTTGGAAGTGGGGCCGCTTCCTATGAGAATTTGAGATTTTTTCTCTAGAGACATTCATTAAGTCCGGGATTTAGCCCACGGCCAAAACGGGCACAACGACAAGAGCTTGGCAGCTTTTTCTTGGAGACATCAAAGTGTGGTTGTTATTTATGAATTGCATTCATTGTTGACGGTTCAAGACATTGTGTTCACCGTAACAAAAAGCAGTTCCGGTAACTTCTCACTAAGTTAAGGTTCAATCTCTGGGACACCTTAGCCTAATATTGATGTATTCTGTTTTCTCGTATTTCGTCGATATGTTTTGTCATTTATGTGGGGGATTGTTAGAAAAAAAAACTGTTTTTACTATGATTTGATCCCTAGACCTATTGCCCACTAGTTATTTTTTCATTTTTAATAGATAAAACAATAGTCCCACATAGACTAAAATCTAAAGAGTTTTAGACTTAAATACCATAGAATTGGCTAAAAGGGCATGGCCTTGGGTCAACACACTTTTGTGTGAGGGAGAAGACCTAGACTAGGGCAAGGTTGCCTTTCCCGTACATGCGGTGCTTCGCACCGAAGCACGCACGCTGCCGTCGTCCGTCCGGTCGGGTCCGGGTGTGGGTTCATTAAATCCTATCTTTTTGCTGAAACTTTTGGTACGTGTTTTCCACACATGTAAAAGAATCTTACTCCTTGTCTGTACGTGTTTGGCTTGGCTTCACATGCTTTTGACTGACTGACAAAAGCAAAAGCTGTTTACTGAACCTGTTTTCTGACAAAAGCACACACTGCTCTACGCCTGACAAAAACATTTCTTTATCTTGCACTGTTTTTTAACCAAACATTACCAGTATTTGTGTCATATACATGGGTTCTTTGCAGGGGTTTCCCTCTTGTTTATAACGACATAAACACTATATAAGAGAGTAGTTTTCAGCTTAGTTGTATACACACAGTAGAGAAGAAACCATTTTCTTCTTCTCTTGTTCTTCTCTGCTATTGTTTTAGTTTTCACTGTAACTATTTCAATTCTTCATACATCTCTGCCAAGCTCTTAGAGTACTTTCTTTGTATGCTACATTAAGGAATACTATCAGTAGCTGTATCCTGGAGGTGACTCGCCAACTGCTATAGCATCTCAGAGGAGTAGAAGGCGATATTTCCTTTAGGACAGCGTATCATATACGTGCCTCTACCGTTTTTCTGTGCATCTTCAGGAACATCAGTCAAGCGTAGGTTTGAGCTAAGTATTCTCTCCTCAATTATTACGATTCTTGTTACATATATTTCCAGAAACAACCTTGTGAGAGTTCAAATATTGCACTTAAGGGACCCAATGATTTTCCAAGGATAGATTCCACACAGGTAAGATCACGAAATCGAGCCCTTTTGCCTTATCTTGACTTTGGTACTTTGAAAACCATCGTTTAATGTTCATGTCAACCATATAGCTCCTAAGGCAAGACTGCTTCTTTGTACAGACTTGTTTACGATTATATTTCACAAATGTATTCTATCATTTACTTACTTAATAATTTCTACCACTAATTTGCAATCATGTACTGAGCTTCGTTTCAACTTATGGCCAGATAATCTTGTTTAATTGCATGTCAGTGCGAGATCCTCAGCTTCTTCTGCCTCGTCTAATTCGTGCTTGCGCTAATCATGGTAAGTTCTTAACATTGTATGCAGCTGTTATATAGGACAAAATGGGAGATTCAGTTGTTTTATACAATTGTACATGTGATATCCAGGAGTTCACTTCGAGAAGGCTTTATTTGTGCCAAACCAATCGGGATTTAAGGAGCCGCATAATTTGTTTGTGGCATGATAAAATATGGCAAGAAAACAAACTAAATTTAGGGAAAAATACAGTTCAGTCCAAAAACGCCTATAAAGGAACGGTTTAGTCCATCCCGATCCAACAAGATACAGATCAGTCCAGAAAATGTGTAATGACCCCCTTCTCCTTCGCACGCTTTTCACAATCCACACGTGGGGCGAATGAAAACTTCAAATGTAACTGACGCAGTGAATGTGGAGGCGACACGTTAATTCAAAATAATAAAAAACTGAAAACAAAAACTGAAGAAAAAATTCAAAACCGAATAAAAAATCACAAAACATTTTTAACCTAACTGAGAGATAGAACATAAAATCAAATCCCTAAAATCTTCATAATCAAAAACCTCCATAACTGCAGTACCAGTAACATCTATGATTATGTAACTTCAGTACCAGTAACATCAGTTTGATTAACAGAAATTGTTGTACCAGAAGTTGCTGTAGAAGAAAGTAGAAAATCACCAGCAACAAAGACTAAAGAAGCTTCAACATCTGTTAAAAGAGCCAAAGGTAACAATCTAACAACATGTTTTGTTGATTTTGAGAAAATTTTGGTGATACCTATTGTCGTTGTGTACAGATCTGTACACGAACATGCTGTAAGGATTGAAAGCATGTTTTGTTGATTTTGATAAGATTTTGGTGATACTATTATTGTTGTGTAAAAATCTTTACACAAGCATGCTGTTGCAGGGATTTAAAGCATGTACTGTTTGATTTTGAGAAGATTTTGGTGATACATGTTGTTGTGTAAAAATATTTACACCAGCATGTTGTTGCAGGGATTGAAAGCATGCACTGTTTGATTTTAAGAAGATTTTGGTGATACCTATTGTTGTTGTGTACAGATATGTACACCAGCATGTTTTGTTGATTTTGAGAAGATTTTGGTGATACCTATTGTTGTTGTGTACATATCTGTACACAAGCATGTTGTTGCAAGGATTAAAGAATGTAATGTTTAATTTTGAGAAGATTTTGGTGATACATGCTGTTGTTGTGTAAAAATCTGTACACCAACATGTTTTGTTGATTTAATTCCACATTTTACAGTTTTGCAGAGTATAACAAGATTAGTGGGGGTTTCAAACATAATGTTGAAAGGAAAAAAAGTTGTTTCAAAGACAAAAACAACACCAACATCGAAAGATTCAACATCAACTATAGAAGAAATTCAAAAATCAACATCACCAAGAACAAGATCAAAGTCAGCATTAAAAGATTCAATATCAATTTCCTCCCCAACTCCATCAGTTGCAGTACCAAGGACAAGATCGAAGAGAGATTTACAAGATTCAACATCAATTTCAGTACCAGGGACTTCAAAAACTTTACCACCTAAGAAGAAATCAAAGACTTCAAAACCTTCGAAGCCTTCAAAGACTTCAAAGCCTTCAACATCTGTTCAACAAAAAAAAGGTAACAATTCAAGTCCAGTTGTGTCAATTTTTGAGCAATTTTTGTGAGATTTCTTGTATATGTGTACATACTAGTACACCTCAATGATGTTGTGGTGTTTTATTTCACGCCATGTCTGATTTTGAGCAATTTTTATGAGATTTCTTGTATATGTGTACAAATCTGTACACCGCCATGTTGTTGCAGTGATTCATGGCATATTATGTGTAGTTTAAAGATGTTTTTGTAGAAGTGCACTGGTTTGTACACCAGTATTTTTGTATGAGTATCATGTGTTATGCTTCTCTTTTCTTACTCTCATTTGTCTATTTTCGTAGATACAAACAAACCTTATAGATCAGGTTTTCATGCAATCAATGAGTTTGTGAACAAGTACCTTGAGGAAGATGGAGAAGTAAGGAAAAAGGATTGTGAAAAATTCTGGTTCACATACTTTCAGTTAGAGAAGCAAAAGGAGAGCCCTTTTTGGCCTATATTAGATGTCTTTGTTTACAAGAAAGCTGAAAAGAAAGAGGAGGAAAAGTCAGAGAAGAAAAAGCAGAAGAAGAGAGATGTGTGGTTCAAGAATCCAGACTCAATCTTGAAGGTTGTGAACCAATTCCGCCATGATAATTCAGGGGAAAATGTTTTCGTTTTCAATACTGCCGAGGAGAAACAGTATGTGGAAGTAGAAAGTATGCCAGAAGACTTGGTTTTAATTTTTGGGTTACCTATGGTGGAATCAGAACCTGTAGAAGGAGAAAGTACCAAAACTCAAGCTGAGATGAGATATGGTTCACTGATAACCCGAATGAAACTGAAGGATCCAACTAAGTTGGGGAAACTAGATGTGGAGAATGAAATCTTGCGTATAATGAAGTTAAAACCAAAGTTGGATAGAGAGATTGAAAGAAATGCTGAGGACTTGGTAGTGTTGTTTGGGATGTACCTGTGCATCACTGTTTTTTTACCACAGCAAATGGGAGTGCACTTACCAAGAGTCATTTTGCTCACTACTTTGAATCATTGGATAGAATGAAGAAAACCAACTGGCTAGTTCATATACATAAATATCTAATGGATAGCATTAGGAAACATGTCATGTCACTACTTAAAGTAAATGGTTGTATGGTTTACCTGTTGGTGAGTTTACATGTGTACATTGTTTTACACCAGCTTTAAGTTGTACCAATTTACATGCTTCGCTTCATGCATATATTTGTTGGGTCCTATCACATTTCTGACTCTTTACCTGTTTGTCAATGCAGTACTGGTTTTCTGAACATAACAACAGCATGACGCCAAGCAATGAACAAGGTTTCTCTAGGTTTCTAAGGTGGGTAATAAGTGACATCAGCAATACAATCGAGAAAGCCATTAATGAATCTATGAAAAAGGTAACTCGATAACTTTCTTATGATAGTGATTTCTTCCTAGATGTGTACATTAATATACACCTTGATAAGGTGTACAGAATGGTGACAAAATTCAAAATTTTGTCATGTGTAAAACAATATACACCTGTAACACAGGTGTAAAAAGATGTACACTTGTTATCCATATTGATACTTTGGCATATTTTCAGATGCAACCAGAATGGGTAAAAATATGCAGTGATGAACAACAACAGATCTTGGATGAGTACAGAAAAATAGGCAACAAAATAGCACAGATGCACTGAAGAGAAAGCTGTACATAGCACTACAGCAAAGAGATGAAGCATTGGAAGAGCTTTCTGACTTGCAGGTTAAACATGAAAAGCTTGTTAGCTTCATTGAAGAAAAAATCAAAAAAATTCATGCAGCTGATCCGAGGAATGTGGAAAATGATAAGGATCTTGTTGATTTATTTGTTGACACCTTGCAAGAAATCATTTCATTTAACAAAGAATTAAAAAGAGAGGATGAACGTGATGATGATGACCAGGAGGAGGAGGAAGGTGAGAAAGGTAATGATGATGAGAAATGTGAGAAATGTGGTGATATACATGATGATAGTGATGATGATGATGAGGAGGAGGAGGGTGGTGATGAGGAGGATAGAACTGAATCCGAAAAGAACAAAGTTCCATCCGAAACTCCTAAAAAGCCAAGGTATAATATCACTTTTATCAAATATTCAAGTCATTTATTTTTATATTCTTTATGTGTGTACATAGTTGTACACCAGTATGCTAAAAACTCATAACTTTTCTCAAAACTTGCATCTTTTAGCTCTCCTTCATCAAAGCCCAATGAGGGAAATGAAAAAAAAGTATATGGAGGATGGAAGTGAATATGACAAAGAAGTTGAGTCTGAAACTGCTAACAAGCCTAGGTATAAAGAAATTGATCTCAACTCAAAATTCATTTCATTTTATGTATATGTGTACTAAGATGTACACCTTAGTGATTTCTTGTGTGTGTGTGTACAATAGTGTACAACTTTGTACAACCTAACAAAAATGAATTTTTTTACAGCACTTCTATGCCACAGAAAAATGAAGATCAACAAGACCAGATGGACCTTGATAACCAGGATGTCAGAAATACCACTCAAACATATGAAATTGATGAAGCTGCGATAATTGCATCTCAAGCCATATCTCAGCTGGACCCTAAATGCATGTTGCCGGTTGAAGAAGATGTGTTTTTTCTCACACAAGGAGAAGAAACAGAGAATGGGACTTATACATCAATTTAGGACCTTCTAGATAACTTGTCTGAAACTGTGTTCATAAAGCTTGAGAAAGGTTGTTACAGAATGGCACCATCTGAAGTGAAGGTAAAGATGGCAACCCTGATCCACGATTGTCCAAGCTTTTCAATGTTGAGCCAAGAAGATCCAATAGAAAAGTCATCGCACAAATCATTATCCAATGAAGATGTACAAGAAATGATCGTTGCTGAAGCTGTGCAGTTCATCCAACAACATAAAGATGAATTTTTTAGCAATCAAGAAGTACAGGAGCAGAAGACACCACCAGCAAAGGTAAGAGCAGGGAAGATGAATGAAGCAGAGATGTTGAGGACAAAAGCAGCTGGCAAGTTGTCCAAAACACCACCAAAGAGAGTTGCAAAGAAAAAACTAGATCCTGATTTCACCGCCGAGGGTAAAACCAGACAAGTTAGGATGAAAGTGGATCAAAAAGGAAAGGGGATCCAAAAATAGGAAGAAGAACCAGGTTATCCTGCACCACTAAAGAGAAAGGAAAATCAGTACCATCCTCGTCTCCCACTGCCAGATATTCGCCAATCACCACTATACCATGCCATAGAACCAGGACAAGACAAAAAAAGGGTATAGAAATTCTTCAACTACGCAAGCCTGACGTAAGTTCACAAACAGCATCTTGCACTATAAGAATGATTGAATCTTATTGAAAAAAAGGTAAGTGCACCACTATGTACACCATGTTAACATTTCCTTTATGATTCTGCAGCTCTGTAGCTTGGGAACTAACAAAACTCGAAGATCCAACAGTCAGGGAACAAATTCTGATTGTGGGAAAAGTACTTCGTGAACTGATGTTCAACAAATATTTGGACCAAGAGGTACTGCAGTTCTATGTCCATCAACGTTGCAGAGAAATTAAAAGAGATAGCTTTCTTCATCCAGGTGATCAAAAGTACATGAGATGTGAAATAATGAGTCCTACAACATGTGTAAGTTTCTCAACCCATAGTTGAACACCTAATTGACATGGAGTGTTCTATGTGTTTGTAGATTTCTTTAGGTGTGGACATAGATGTACATCCATGCTTGATTTTTATATTTTATTTAGGTGTGTAGATAGTTATACACCTGTATTATACGTCATGGATACATCTGTTTGATATGTAATAGTGTACATGCTTGTTAGTTTTCTGGTCTGATTTAGGTGTACCTAATTCATTTTATTTTCCAACAAATTATTGACTGCAGTACTATGTGAAGAACAATATCATGAGCATTGTACAAAACCTTGTGGTTGATTTCATACGGTACATGCCTGACAACCTGGAAGTTCTTTTAATCCCCGTTAATCACTCTACAATACAACTGGCAGTAGGAGTTCACTGGTCATTTTTGAAGTTTGATTTCAGAGCTGAAGAGTGGAAGTGGTACAACTCCTTGCACTCAAATGAGGACTATAAAGATGATGCACAACAACTGGCAAATGTGGTACAACTGGAACTCAATAATAAGAGAGCACTAAAGGGTGACACACCTATAGAACCGCACGAAATAAACATCATGCAATACCCTTCACAAGGAATAAATCCAGACTGCCTCCTGTACACTTGTTACTTTATGAAACGAAGTATGAAGAAGATAAAGAGTATCGAAAGAGATCAGAAGAGGGACGAAGACATTTGTCAGCAAATGAGATCAAAATTGGTGGCAAAGATGCTGAAAAAATTTGGTTTTTATGAAAAGGTGTGGGATGTAGCAAAGGATGAAGAGTACAAGCAGTTGCGCCTGAGTATGGAAAAGAATCCGTTGAGGAGGAAGAAGAGTTTTTAAGTTTCATTATACAAGATTAACTTTCTGAATTGTTTCTAACGTTTTTTATGTCCAGATAATCAATCTTTTTATCAGTACACTTTTCAAAGTATACTATAAAGACCTTGAATTAATCTTTTATTAGTTACGATATGCATGTGTTGAAAGTATACTTGTGTCAATACTAAGGTGTATATTACAGGTTAGTAAAAAAATTAAGGTGTACATGATTGTGCACATTTACTGACACAGCAGAGATTTATAATGGTACTGTAAGGTGTACATAATGGTACACATATACCTGCAGAACTGAAAACATAGAACTGAAACACTAAACATAGAATTGAACATGCATTAGTAGCAACATAAAAAAAGTAGCAATTATACAGAAGTGAAAAACATGGAATATCATTAAAAAAATAGAGTAGTAGCATCTGTTGTATGTAAAGGTGTACATAATGGTACACTTGTAAAAAAGACAGGTAAGGAAACGGAAGTGCACATGAAGGTGTACATAATGGTACACAGCTACTGAAACTAATTATCCACGCCTAGAAAAATGAAAAGACATTACCAAAAGTAAAAATCAAAAACATAGAATCTTTTTAACAAATTAAACATAGTAAAAAGCATCAAAGCATGGGGCATGAAGCTCTGTTGTGGTGACCAAGGGTGAAGCACTTTGTGCACATCATAGGTCTCTTTTGCTTCTCCCAAGCATTCTTGAAACGCTGTGCTTTCCGTCTACCAGGTGGAGGAACAGGAATAAGAACAATAATCCTATCACTGGGATCATAAGCCTGTGGCTTATCATAATTGGGGATTGGCAAGATGATCTCCTGGTATGTCTTGTTGTACCTTTCAGTGGTGAAGTATGGCTCAACAAATGAATAGATATCCTCCCTCGTAGCTTGAATTGCACTACAAGCATGTGCGCAAGGAAAACCATTAACTCGCCACTTGTGACATGTACAAGTTTTCTGCAATAGATCTACAGAATGAGTCCGGGGTGATGCGACTTCATACAATCTTTCCATGGACTCAGTAACAGTCCAAGTACGACCAATGTCGATGTTTTCCTTTTGTAAAGCCTCAAATGTGGGAGTGAGCCTGGTGTTGAAAGTTTCTAGACCTTTTACCCTTCTCATAGAATTCAATTTCATAACCTTCAAACTGACATAGTAAAAACACAAAACATAAAATCAAAACATGATCTACAAGGAATACAGATAAACCATGTGTACAACAATGTACACATTAAGGAAATCCATGTGTACAACAATGTACACACAGTTGCAGAATCATAGATAAAACATGTGTAAGAGTATCTACAGATCAAGCAAATACATGTGTGCGATAATGTAGACAGATAAACATGTGTAGAAGGGAAGATGTACACATCAAAGAAAAATTAATGAATGGAAGACTAAACATAAAACTAACCGTATCGCATCAAGAAGAGCAAAAGCAGGCAGCTTTTTGAAATCAAGAATCCAGTTGTTGAACGACTCGGAAAGAGTTGGAGAGTGAGCACTATATCTGCATATAGGGAAAAATGCATTTGCCCATTTCTCCTTTGGAATAGTCCTGATATAATTAGCAACATGTCCACATCCAATTGCATGCATGGCCCTCAAAACTTCTTCAAAGTTAGCTGATGTGTAAGAGTAAGCAGCTTTGTAAAACAAATCAATAACAACCTTTGAATTTGCATCACCCGATCCACTGGGGAGATTGCACTTGATGTGTTAAAAGCAATAGCTGTGAAATGAATTAGGAAACATTCTTGGAATGCCCTGCAAAAGTCCTTCATGACGATCACTAAGGAAAACCATCTGACGACCATCGACAACTTGTTTAAGATTCTCCAGAAACCAAAACCCTTTGTCTTTGTTTTCAGAAGAAACAAGAGAAAAAGCAAAGGGATAAAAACCATTGTCTCCATTAACACATGTTGCAGCCATCAAAGTACCCCTAAATCTACCAGTAAGAAAAGTAGCGTCCAAGTAAATCATGGGCCTGAGATACCTATAGCTATGCTTGCAAGCACCGAAACAAATGAATATCCTCTGAAATATGCTGGTTCCATCCTCAACTTCAAACTTCACATAGCTATCAGGATTATTTTCTTCAATTGCTTTGACATACCAACTTAAATCACTATACGACTTCTCATCATCACCAAACTGTTCTTCAAATACAGCTTCTTTCCCTCTACGGGCATGATGATACTTAATATTGGACCCATAAGTCTTCTTAAAAAGTGACATGATCTGTCTGGGTTTTAGACTAGGATCACCCTGTATATTTTCAGCGATCAGATGCTTGACTAACTTGGTTGTCACCGTAGGACTCTTCAACCTCAAACCAACACCACAACTACAAAAAAAAACTAGAATAAGTAATGTGCACCATAATCTACACCTAATAAGATCTCAAAACCAACATCACATATGCAAAAAGAAAACACATAACAATTAAGAATATGTAATTTACACCAAGAATATGTAATCTGCAAAATGTGCCACTTAAAAAGCCAACAACAAGAAATGTGTACCACAATGTACACCTAAAACAAGTCTACATATAAAAGCCTAAAAACATGAATCCGTATTGTGGAATAATATGATCAACACTAACATGTGAATAACATTAGAATCTTTCAGCACGAACCGAGAAATGTCACCATTGACAGGCCCAAAGTGAATCCTCCAACCACAATCATTTTCTGCGCACTTTGCAGTAAAACGAGTCTTGTCATTTTTAAGAATAATAATCTTGTGACCAGTAGCCATCTTGTACTTATCAACCGCAATTCTAACAGCTTTAACACCACCCATAAATTCTCTGCCAACTTTGTCAAAAACATAAATCCATTCATTGCAAATCGTAGGCTTGGCCTGGTCTGCATCATGATCTACCACCCTTACCATCTTAGGACTATCAGTTACACAAGAATTTGAAGTAATAGAAATAGAACTAGTACTACAACGAGAATTAGAACGAGAAGTATGATTCCAAATCACGTCAACATTCAAATAGAAATCTTCATTCTTAATAAGAATAACAAGAGCAATCAAACCTTGCACTTGTATATCACCTTGTACAAAAACTAATTGATGAGTATCCAAATAGATGAAACGTATACTCACAGGAGACAAAGACCTCCAATGCTTGCATGCAAAATGCTTCAATTCATCAACAGTTGTCAAACTATTAACAGGAAAAGCAGCAGAATGCTCACCATGACACAAAACAGCATGGATAACCTTCTCAGACATATTTGATACCCCTACATATTACAAAACAAACGATAATAAACATTTGAAGCTTCAAATCACAATTTCAGATTTGAATAACGTAAAACTTAAACAGTGTACAGGAAAGTACACATTTAATAGAATCCAGAAAATCAAATAACAGTAAAACTAAATCAAATACTCCATCGATTAAGCTTAAGAATCTTACTTGAACAACATAATTGAATAAATCATAAGCTTACGATCTAATATTAGTTCGATTTCATAACATGCATCATAAAACTAAAAATCATCATCAAAAAACAGTAATCAAAATCAAAAGCTAATAACAAAAATAAAATCAAGAACATACAAATAATAAGGTGTAACAGATCGAATTCATATCATCAACTCATAAAATCACCTCACAAAATCAAAAAAACTAAATATCAAAAAAGAAATTCAACAATGAAGCAAAAAGAAAACTAACCTGAAGTTGAATTCTGCTGCAGAAACGATCAAATCCAACTAAACATCTAAGAATCTGTTAAATCACCTTTGAAATTTATATCAAGATCGATCTGTAACTATGTTGAAGAATTTGTCCTGAATTCAAAATTTGACATAAAAATATATCAATTTCAAAACAATTCACCAGTAAGCTGAAATTGAATTATGTGGAAGAAACGATGAATTATGCCAAATTCTCTCTGAAACTGTTAAATCGCCTCCAAAATTCTTCTCAGACAAGATTCCTATCTTGAGTTCAAGTTTGAGATCCTAAACTTTCGATTTCAAATCCAAAACTGCGCATATATATGAAATCGACTCAAGGTTAGTTACGGAATATAGACAGTCCAGAAAATCGGGATCGTGGATGGGTTTTGGACTAACTCGTCCATGTTTGGATTAAACTGTTGCAAGCGGGGTTTATTTGGACTAGAGAGTACTAGGCCTGAGATGAGTGGACTAAAGCGTCCCAAATCCAGTAACTTTGGGACTAAACGTCAATTCTTACCTAAATTTAAGGTGTTATTGGTAGTAACTGATCATGCAAGTGGAACTACTAAACTAGTCAACAACTAACAATCTTTGAAGATATTATCGCTTTTTTTTTCGTATGTCCAACCAAGCATCTAGACGGTATTACGGAGTATGGGTAGCTGTATGTGTCTAAACTAAGCTAAACTGCAAGGTTTTTAGACAAGTAGTCTGCTTCACGTCAACCAACTTCACAACCCATCTTGGCGGGATTAGAGCTAGATGCTTACTAACTAGCTAGATCAGGAAAGTTTTCAATGGCAAATTTGGTCGGAAACCGTCTTACGAACTGCTTGTCACTGTATGCACGACTCCGATGGCAATTATGGTCGGAAACTGTCTACAACCTCCTTATATGCATGACTCAAATTTACCAATCAAATGTCATCTGGATGTAATTGTTTGAAAAGTTTGCCAGGCTTGCACCTTTTTGTTTGGATCTGACTTGCAATCTTAATCTGACTCGGCTCGAGTTTGATGTTAAATCACTTGTTTTTTCATTTTTCTGATTTCTGACTCGGAGCTACTGATTCAGGTACCGTTTGGCACAAATCTCACTAGGTTCAAAATTTTTTTTATAATTTTACTGCTTTATAATGTTTGAGTAAGATCTAATGAGTCAGATTCAGACGTAATGAGTAAGATCCAGATGGATCGGTTGAGTTAGAGAACAACTAAGAAAGAACTTCTAGGCAATGAAGGTAATTTTGATCTACAGAGGACGTGCTTTTTCAGTAAGAGCACATTGCTCGAATTCAGCCAAATCCCATGCAGTGGAATGACATAAAATAAGTTTTTGAACCGAGTTGTAAACGTGATAACAATATGTATATTATTACAATAATATCTACACAGACATGAAGTTGATACGATGATATGGGTGGAACAAGTCTTTTGGAATGATATGATCTCACTTACAAAGAAAGAGGCAGAAAGAGCTGCAGATCATATATATAAATAGTTTGTTTGGTCGGTGGAGCGGTGCAATTGGTCTATTAGGATACACTAGCAACAAAAAGATTTGATTCCTGAGAAATTGGATGGTATGCATGAATTATGTTATTGGAGGATGCAAAGACAACTGCATTATCCCCAGAAGTACAATTGACAGAAACGAAAACTGACTGTAGCGGATCAGGAAAGAGCCAGTCACCAAGCAAAATGAAATTTTATAATCCTAAATGTTATATTAACAGATCAGCCAAGGGTTTAGGTAGCTGAGTGCCCTGTATATCCAGCATAGCAGTACTTCCTGTAAATGGAGATCTACTAGGAGAAGCATTTTCAAAAGACTCAATTTGCCATAAAAACTATAAAAGAAATTACAAACACTTGAAACTAAATTTCGTCGAAGAGAACTGTGCCAACTTATCAGCTAAATTCCAAACTCTCTGCTACCACAGTTAAGTCAGACTTGATGGTGCACTATATATATGAACATAAACAACTGTGTACCCTTTTGTTCTACGCAAACAAGAATTGGCATCAACATTTAGCCCTGCATTTCATTATACAAGCAAAGAATAGTTGGGGGATTCACAATATATGCAACCTAATATCTTCTAGATGGTTTCTTCCCTCGAGGTGGAATCCTGTCCTGGATTAATTTAGCTGAACGGAAAGCTAACAGAAGAGTTTAAAAGAAAAAACGTCCTATTTCGGAGATTGACAGTAAGTTGGGAGCCAGAAAAAAAAACACACAAGAAAAGCAGATGTGTTCTTGATGAGGACTTACAAGGGAGCATGCTAGTTGTATCTCTTCTCATAAAAGCCGGTCACTTGGTCAGCCACAGTCCACATGATGGCCTGACCAGGTGGAATCCTCATGAGCCGAGGCAGCAACCCTTTCCACAAAGCACGCAAACCTTCTTCTTGGAATATGGTTCTGATGGCGTGGACCATGCCAGTATACTTCACATCATTTGCAGAACGACTTTGAGCCATCAGCCTTGTTTTCACGACATCAAACGGTCCAGTGCATACAGGACCTACAGTTCCAGCTAAGAACCCTGATACCATGGACTGCCATGGCTGGATTACCTTCCCATCCCCTTCATGCTTTTTCCATAAAATCACATCTATAGTGTTCTTGGCTGTGAACATGGCTGCCTGGTTTGTTCCATTTCGCATAACAGTTGGTGCAGCCCCTGCCCAGAGCCCGAGGATGCCTTCTTGACGAACGATAGTGGTTGCACAGTGTACAGGTCCTTTGTACTTGAGGAGCTCAGGGCTTAGTCCTTTCTGCTGCTGCAATCTAATCTTCACCACCTGCAAGCAACGACTAAGCACTTATTTTTTGTATCTTTCATTTCAAAATCAAAGATGACAATGTAATCACTGGTTGTGAATGTCACGTGACTGGTATAAGAGAACATTACAGGAAGAGAGAGCACAATATACAACAACAATTAGCATAAGAATAGGTCACTAGTGTAGATAATGAGTGTAATTGAGGCTTATCCTGCCAATTTTACTGGACCCTATGAATGAGAATCAAGTACAGCACTACTATGATCTGCTAACAATATGGTATCGGTATCGTTATCATTAACTCGTATAACAAGAGCCTTGTATGTATACATACACATACCATGTCCTTTCTTTAATTTTTTTGGAAGGTCAGTAAAGTCTTCAATGATATGTTTAAACTCTAACACCAAGGGGGAATTGAACCCGGTTCTAAATTACAGAAACAACATTCTAGGCTAGCTCACATTTGCAATGAACTGAACAATCGTCATGACAAAAGATACACGAGCAATTGTCTGGTGGTAGTTGTTCAATTCATAGAAAACGAGCTAGAAACAATGATATTTCATCAAACCCTCATAAAATTTAGGACTTTATAGATACTGTTACATTGTAAATCCAATTCACAAGCAAGTTCATCATTTTCATGTCCAAACATAGACCCCATGGTGTTCACTGTCCACATTGAGACCTTTAATTGATTGTTCCACTTTTAGAGATTGATATCCTTGCCACTATCTAAGGCCATAAGGTTACAGTTGACTAAGGCCACTATCTAAGGCCATAAGGTTACAGTTGCCACTATCGATAGAGTTGACTAATCATCTCACAATCTCAAGAAATGAGGTTAGCAACATGCTAAACAAGTAACCACATCGTCTTAAGCAAACAAGACTCCAGCGCTTAACGCCAAAGTGGCTTGACGGTATTTTTCTACACCAAGCAGTAATATAGAACATCAAAGTCCACATATGAAAGCTGATACTGAAAGTGGCACCACCATAAAGGGTCTACAATTCAAAATCAAACAACAAAGAAAAACCCTAAAAAATATTTGAATACTAACCTCAAACAGTGTACCAGCAGCTATTAATGAAGGTGTTACCGACATCTGTGCTGATACAGTTGTTCTTCTAATTGTGACCATGAGTGCTTCCTCTATAAGGTTAGCATACTGCGCCATTTAAATAGCCAGAACTGCTCACATAGACCCATGTACTTAGTAAAACTACAACTTGCAGTCTACAAGAGTGCAAATTTATTAATTTTTTTCTGAAATGCAGCCAGACAGATAAATGACCCAGTAAGCTGTTGACCTGAAATCCAATGGAGCTCCCTGTACTGGGTTTTCACTGTAATAACTATATACTCATTAGCAGCAACTTAAGATTTACCTACCCATCATATCATTTATTTGATTGTCAATTATCTCTCTGTAGCATACATTGCTCTTAGATATGACAATTTGCCTCGACACTCTAAATGATATAAAATATCTGCGACATGTTTAGAGTATTTTTACTGAATAGTGAATAGTCTTTGCGAAGGTCTAGCTGAAACTTACCTCTGCCTTTTAAATACGTTTACCACTGAATTCAGCTAACGTCCATAGTGCTGGACCTGGTATCCTTTTTCGCATCTAGAATCTTCTAAAAAGATCTTTTAGAATCCTTAAACTTTGCAAATAGTCTATAACAAATCTGCTCATGAAGTGTAGTAGAATCTTAAACCTATTCCAATAATATCCTCAAAATTTTGCAATTACACTCTTTGGCCATGAGCAGCAGGTACCAATAGCTGTTTCAAGAGCTGTTACATAGAGTTAGCAACAACACGGCTGGAAGAAATTTCCATAGAGGGAGAAAAAGTTACAAGTTCCTCCTACAGCTAAACCTCCTGCACAGAAAATTGCTGCAAGTACTAGCTTGAGTTTCCCAAGGAAGAGCAACGCCAACAGTTGCCCAAGGAACAGCTGAAACAGTTGCAGCAGTCCAACAACCCGGACAGTTTCTTGAAACAGTTTTATAAACGTGTTTATCCCAAATACTTAGCTTTTGATCACTATCCCAATAGCTCTCGTTAAGCTCAATGTCATCAAAACCTAAGAGTGTGATTTGAAGTACTATTCACAAAAGCTACAATTTTTATCAATACAAAACAAGTGACCACATTGTGTTAAACAGACAAGACTCCAACTTTTTACGCCAAAGTGGATATTTTTCTACACCAAGCAGTAATATTGAATATCAAAGTCCACAAAACTAAGCTAATAGTGAAATAGGCACCACTAGAAAGTGTCTATAATTCAAAATCAAACAACAAAAAAGAAAACCTCAAAAATATTTGAATACCAACCTCAAACAGTGTAACATTTTTCATTCTAGAGAGAATTCTAACACAATGCAGGCTGAGAAGAACACAGTGAATTTTTACAAAATCAATCCAATTCACAACAAAGACACTAAAATTCAAAATCAAACAAGTAATTTAAAAGTACTAACCTCAAATGGTGTAACAATAACAAGAGCTTCAAGAACACCAGCACCAAACCCAGACATCAATCTCCCTTGATAACTAAGCTTCCCGGTATCTCTATCTTTGAATGCAGTTTGGAACATAGCATTAGAACCCATTCTAAGTGCATATTTGAGGGTTAAATGAGTAGCAAATGGTGTTAATCCTTTCCATAATGCTCTAACACCTTCTGTCTTTATAACAGTATTACCACAATGTGATATCCCTTTGTAAACACCACTTCTATCTAATTGCAATCTTGTTTTTATCACATCTATTGGTTGCAAACAACATGCTTCAACTATGCCTCCTACTGATCCTGATATTGCTTTCATGTATGGTGGGATTGGTTTCCTCATCATCTTCTTCTTCTGTTCATCTTCTTCTTCCCCCATTTTTCTTGGAACAACAAATCAGGGTTTTGCAGAAGACAAACAAAAAAGGAATTAGGGTTTTTAGATTGGTGATTTTTTTGCTAAGGAAATTGGCACTCCATTTTTTTCACTCTCAGATGAATGAATGAATGAATGGAATTTGTTGAAGGTATTATTATTATTATTATAAAGGATTTTATTTTTGTAACTAATTATAGAAAGGGACGATAGATTTAATAATAAAGTATTGTGTCCTTTTAAGTTCACCTAATTATTATTTAAACCAAGATTTTGCGGAAAGTACGAGATTTAGTTGCGTTTTTCGATTCAAGCACGACTCTCAATGAAATCTCTACCTAATTTGTCAATCAGGACGGACAAGCCGTACACAAATGAATCACGCTGTCAGTTTGCAACCTTGGCCCCTTTCCATGTCTAGTTCGCTGGCGTGGGTTTGGAATTTCAGTACAAACTATATTTGCGGGACGATGTTCATGTGCAACATTCAAGGACAGCCTGGACAGGCATCGTGGTAGTGCGTTACGCTTGGTTTAGCCATATTATACCGAAGGCCGACCACTTTAGGTCATCATCGCTCAGCTATAATGTGGCGAAATTTTCTTACCTTGGCTTAAGCTATAAAAATTAAGGTTTTGTCGATCAAAATCCTATCGAGATTCGGGTATACCCAATTTTAAAAAGACCCATTTGAAGGACTAGGGGTATTAAAATGAATAAAGTTACAAAAATACCCTTAGTCATCTTCATTTCATTCTGGTGAAGATTGAGGATTTTAACAAACCGCCACACTTCCAATTTCCGGTTTAAGAAAGTGCCATTGTTTTTTTCAAAATTTATAAAATGCCACTGTCGTTAACTTATCCGTCTGGACCCACATGTTTGGTCTTTTTTTGTTTACTTGGTCGAGAAATCTGTGGCACTTTACATACTTACCCTTGAATTATACTTATCACAAATTTAGTAGCCCACCAGTAAATAAGAAAACCCGTCTTCCTCTTCCTCTCTTCTACTGCCGCCGCTGCTGCTCATGTAGTTTTCATCTATCACGAGAAGAAAATATGCAGAAGAAACTCCAATCTTAGCCCTAATTTCTTATCAACACCATTATATACTTAAACATCAACCAGGTTCTGAAATTTCAAAATCAGATTCCAATTAATTGCTTAAAAATAGAGAAAATCTCAGTTGTTGTGATTCTTTATATTTACTGTTTGATGAATGATTCATCAAATTCGTAATTGTTTATTTAAAAAACCCCAAATTGAGATGATGGGTTTATGTTAATTTGATACATGCATGTTTCTTTGAAGGTGAATTCATAATTAGGTTTCTGAATGCTAATTTTATATTTTTGTCAGTTAGGGTTCTTAACGAATTTGAGTTTTCTTAAATTTAATAATAAGATTGATTACGTTTTGCATATTATGTGGATGTTAAGCATAGCTCACCTCAGGAGCTCGCAGTTGATATTGCAAAATTGTCAAGTATCAGTTGATGGTGCTTGATTTAGTATTTGAAGGTATGTTTTTGTATGGACCCATTCATGTAAATACAACCAAATTTTGATTTGTAGGAATGTACAGACGTGACAGTTTAAGGGCCTAATTGTGTTTCCCATTTACTCAATTTATTTGTGAGAACTTGATTTTCCCCATTTACTCCATAGGAAATGATCAGCTCAAAACTACAGTACATCTTTGGTTTTTGCGCAACAATCTCCTCACTCATTGGATTGGATGCATGAACCGTTCTGTATTAGTTCTTTGTATGGATTTTTTTTTCTAATTAGAACATAATATAAAATTTGATTTTATGTCACATGTGGGTCTGATCTTAACTTGTTGCCAAATATCAGTCAAGGGAATGTTACAAATACTTGAGATTTGTCGACGCATTTGAAGGGTGATGGGTTGAGTTTGTATCCGAAAACTGCAAGCAGAATTGGGTTCAAAATACCGAGCAGTTGATGGAGTTTCAAGACCAGTTGAACCAGAAAAGATGATGTTCAAAGAGGACTGAATGGTGAATGTTTATGACTTTAAGAGGAGATGGAAATTTGGCAACGTATTTTTTGCCTTCTGATTGTGTTCGTCTGGGTCTAGCCCAAGCTTTAAGAGGAGTTGTTTCCATACGACATGTTCTCATGGCTTTGTACATTGTAGTAATCATCTTTTAGAGTTGTATTGATTTAACTCAGTTGTATTGGGAAGATTTGAGGGCGTAGATGTCTTTTACTAAGATGGATAACGTCCACCTATGCACTAACTGATGTGAACAGTTTTTTTGGATGGAAAAGGTCAAATATGTGTTATTAAATAAATTCTGAAAAAAACGGTGGCATCTTCTTAAACATGAAATTGAAAGTATGGCACTTTATTAAAATCCCCAACAATTTATTATCTGTGATCTAAGTTGATCATAATTTGGGTTTCTTGAGTTTCTTGGCATATATACTTGATGCATTTTTTGTCATAATACCTCTGCGTACTGTGCAACTGCATGTCCAGTGGCAGCAGAGCCGGTTGTCCACGCATAATATGGAGAAAAACAAAGAGTTAATTATAGACATTATCATTGCTCTCATTTTCCGTTGGGTCGGTGACAATCGAATGAAGAAAAAAATAGAAAAAGAAAAGCAGAAGAGTTGTGATTGTTCTTACTTGTAATCGCCATCCACCTTGTTCACGGCATCCCTGTATCTATCTCTCCCAACCTTAATACGTTTTCTCCTCCAATGAGTCAAGAAGTTGGCTATAGTCATAACTATCAAATGTGCCACTTTGACATGTTTGAAACAGGGATCAAGCTCAAGGTAAATATAAAAAATGTTAGAAGGAGATTTCTTATCATTCCACTGCACAGCTTTAAAGTAAGAATAAATCATATTTTCTAACCATCCCATTATATAAATCTTACAAAATTTGGGGACATCTTTAGCAATGCTGCCCCGATTTCACTCTTATCTGTACATCAACCAATCTAGTGTTTCAACTATCAGACAACCATTCAGTCAAAATTTATGCTGCTCCCACCATTTACCTTGCGAGGGATTTTAGGATTTCGTGGACCGAGTTACCAATTACAACATATTAGCCACATCTTTTTAGCTCTCATAGATATTATTATTTCCCTGATAGATATTTAAAGTGATTGCTGGTTCATATAAGTAGGAAACGTAAAGTAATAATGACATGTAGGGAACACATGACGTTCTTGGATATGCCCAATCAGTCCGTTTTGAGGAAGAATAGCCAACTCAGTTTTTTGGTTTTTTAATTCTCTGGTTCTTTAATGACGTCTCATATTGTAATAACGGATAGGAATTCATGCATCAAAATCTTGAAAAAACAATTTAATTGTTACCTGCCCTGGTGCTTTCCAAGTATCATCTTGTGCTGGTTCTTAAGATATCTGTTAGAGCATTGCTCGGTCGAACTCGCATGCGTTGTTATTTCAAGCATGTTTGTCAATGTTAGTGATCAAAACTATAAGTCTTGATTTCTAGTCCAATATAATTAAGTCTTGGACTAGGATAGGAAGTGTAGTTGAGCTCAAGAACTCCAAGGCGATCATCATACAAGACGAAGGACTACTCAAGGAACTGGTGGATCTTCATCGACTAAAAGGTATGTGGAGACTTGAACTTATCTGTCACTCAAAAGTCTATCTACTCTATCTCCTATTCTGAGACAAAAGTCGTTTTGCTATATAGACTTTGATTATACACATTTGTTATTTCGAGTCGAGTTTATGTCGCCTATCTATTTCTCGAAATATTTGTTGGTAAGCTTTCGCTTTGACCAAGTTCATTTTTACCTAGTGACGAAAGTCATGCTATGTTTCAATCACCTTGGAAATTGCTCTGATGAATAACAGTTTGTAAATAACAAGTATATAACGTCCTCTGAGAATGTTTCATTAATTGAAATGAGAGTTTAGGTTAAATAACCTATGATGGATATAAGCATTGTGTGACAACGCATATATGTATAAGTCCTTTGTTTCTTGAACCGAAGTTTGCGAACTTTGTTGATCAAGAGAACGGGAGTAGTGCGTGAGATAAGTCCGCGAACTGGCGGAAGTTCTCGACCCGAGAATTTCTACTGGAGTTTGTGAACTCCCTCCGGGAACTCAATTCCGCGAACTTGTGGAGGTTATATCTAACAACGATTGTCTGTGAACTTATTCATATTAACCAAGGAATGCTAATTGCAAACCGTGGATATATAGTTCATGAACCGATTCGACTGAATAAAATCGGTTTTGCTTCAATTGTGTCCTGTGTAGTACATAAGATTTCCTTGCAATTGAACAACTCTATAACTAGTTCATTTGAGTCATTTGAACTAGTTATGGTGAAGAAGAACATGGTTGATATGAAAGTGCTCATATGGATAACCACGTGGTTAACTGTTGTTGAACCAACAAATGTTCATGTTTGGGTACAGTTACATAAACCCAAAATTGTACATTTAATTTGTGTGTAACAATCTAAGTTTTTGATCCAACGATTGAAATATATTAGCTTGAATCTAATCAGGTTTTCATCTAACGGTGAATATTGAATGCTTTGTTACTAAGCTAAAATTTATTGCAAACCCTGATTTGAAAGATTATATAAGGGAGAACTCTAGTAACTAACATAATCCCCACCCCAACCTTACATGTGATACTAGTTGTAATCTAGTGTCGATTCTCCTTTAACCTTTGGTTTATTCTCTAAACCAGGTTAACGACTTCAAAACATCATTGGGATTGTGAAGCCATACTGTTACTACTTTATCGTAGTTGTGTGATCTGATCTTGTTGGTTCTATCGTGTTGAGTACAATCGTAACGATTGTCTTGAGATCATTATCTCCGTAGGCAAGATAGAAAAACAATCACAAACATCTTCGTCGAATCGTTTGTGATTCCACAATATCTTCTTTCGCCGCGTCGATTAAGATTATTATGAGGTTATTGATAATACTAGGTTGTTCTTTGGGAATATAAGTCTGGGTTATCAATTGGTTCATGTTCACCTTGATTTATCAAAAAACAAAACAAAACTTGTAGGGTTTATATGTGGGAGACAGATTTATCTATTCTGTAGACTTTTCTGTGTGATACAGATTTGTTTATTAAAGTCTTCGACTTTGGGTCGTAGCAACTCTTAGTTGTGGGTGAGATCAGCTAAGGGAATCAAGTGTGTAGTATCCTGCTGGGATCAGAGACGTAAGGAGCGCAACTGTACCTTGAATCAGTGTGAGATCGATTGGGGTTCAACTACTGTCCAGACCGAAATTAGTTTGTAGTAGGATAATGCCTGTAGCGGCTTAATACAATGTGGTGTTCAATCTGGACTAGGTCCCGTTTTTTTTTGTTGCATTTGCGGTTTCCTCGTTAACAAAATTTTGGTGTTTGTGTTATTTCTATTCCGCATTAAATTCTGTTATAAAATTGAAATATCACAGGTTGTGCGTTTGAATTAATCAATTGGAAATCCGACCTTTGGTTGTTGATTGATATTGATTGATTCTTGGATATTGGTCTTTGGTACCATCCAAGTTTATCTCTTGTATTTAATCGAGACTCGCAGTCTGCTTGAGTAAGATTTAAATCAAGAGATAGAGATATAAAAAATCTTTGATATACTTTTTTATTGATTAAGTCTAACTGTCTAGTTGATTCTGATAAAAGTATATTGGAGTTTGTCCATACAGATTGCTAAGCGAAATATTGGGTGTGGTTGTTATACCCCCGCTTTTTCAATATCTGCAACTCAAACATTAGAAAGTTCTGTATAAAGAAGACTTAAAACTAAGTACATAAAATTGAATCAAATACAAGAGTACCTACGGGTGCAAAAACTGATCTCTCAAGCAACCCTTTTTGCAAACCCAAAGAAGTGTGTGTATCATTCCAAGCTGTTGAAGTACCCATCGCTGTCATAGTTGATGATCAACAAATTTAAGTATCAAACCTTCAACTTTCCCTCCACCGAAATTGTCTTATTCCCCCAAACTCTTGCATGCTGCTCGATTGGGTACCAATATGGCATAATTTAGACACGGGCATCCCAAGGCTAGATCTGTATATTGTTCCGTTGAACCAAATCCTGCTGCTTGCTTAAATAAAGTGATTATAAATTGCACTGAAAATCCTAAACACAATACTACTGAAAAGACAAACGCTTTAACCCTAAATTGACAGACATCTATGTTGTTTACAAAAGAATGAACTAATATCAGACTTTTCTTAACTCTAATATAATCACACTTTTATGTTTAAAATTAACACAGATACAAAATCGTAGACTATGGTGAAAGCAACTTTCTCTAAAAGTATGACACAAAAAATCTGACAAACTCAACAATGAAAGATGGGTAGTTTAGTGTTGATTTGAGTAACTTGCCTGAGAGGGATGGTAGGTCTTTTCTCAATGTCAAAAAAACTGTAAATGGTACATCAAAAAATTGAGAAATCAAAATAAATTTAAGAAAAATGATAAATAAAAAATGGACATAGTCAAGCTAACAGAGTAATGATCGAGTAATTTTGATAGAGTATGGGTGAAGAAAGAAAATGAGAACGTATGGTCTTTTGAGGTTTTATATCAGAGCATTACTCGGTTGAACCCACTAGCGTTGGTATGTCAAGTTAGTTGTCAATTTTAGTTGCCAAAATACATTCTTGATTCAGTATACTAAAGATAGTTTCGGCTAGATTAAGTATAAGAAGTAGAATCGAAGCTATCCTTGAAGGATGAAGTTTGAAGACTACAAGAAGACATAAACGAGGACTTCATCAACAAAGGTATGTGATAATTGATTTCATTTGGATTCTTGTTCAATTCTACCTTTTTAATCTATCCAAACAAATGTTCACTCTATGAAACAATTCCTATGACGGTAAATGTATATTTATGTATATATACTTGAGGTATTTGATCCACGACTTTTGTGACAATAACCTTTATCTCTGGAAAGGTTTTTATGTTGTAGTGAATGATCTTACGAATTCAACAAGCCAAGAATCACTCAATTCCGAGTTATAACGATGAAGTTATGAGTGATTTATTAAAGTAACAATTATAAGTGTCGTTGTAATTGTTACAGTTCGTTAGTAGGAAACAATCCATGAACCTTTTGTAACGGTTCACGGACTTGAGCCCAATTACGTGACTAGAAGGCATTTTTGGTCAAGTTTTTGATGTTTCCTTATCTAGGCAAGATAGCTATTATTCCAAACATATTTGATTACCATGTTAAAGTGTTTGTGATTCCTTCCTAATATAAATTGTGATTTATTCACATAAATATAATATTTGCTAAATTAATTATTTATTTAATTATTTTGGCAAGAGTCGTAACTTAGGAAAGACTCCCAAAATTATGAGAGTTTTCAAAAAGGAAAATAGATTTGCTTAGCTTTCAAGCTACCTTGTTCATTATAAATAAAGGGTTCGTGAGTGCTACACATTTTTCATCCCCTTTGCAAAATTGGTGTAGGCTTCATAAGGTTGTTTTCCATGTCTTCTGTTCTTCGTAAACAAGAGTGAGATAAAAGTCTTTGTATTGGGGATCACAAAGCCGAGTTGGATTTAATTTTCGTGATTGGTTATACAACTTGTAATCTAGGTTTTTCACCTCTTGTCTATCCTAAGGTTTTCTCTTCTGATATAAAACCATTCAATAGTTGTTGATCATAAACCCTAGGTTTTGATGGATTTCAGTTTTCGATCGTATACCAACACTTGTTAGTCGAAATCGGAAGCTAGAAAGAAAACTTCGATTAAGGTATCTCGTAAAAATCCTCAAGAAATTTTATACAAGATATCTCTAGATTTATTCTAGTTGTTCTTGTTGTAGAATTATTAGGGTTTTCTTAACTTGGAAATTGATCTTTGGAATCGCCCAAGTTCACTTACGAAAATCAGGTTCACGGACTCCTTTTGTGTATGCATATTGATTATAAGTTAAAACCCTAATCTACAAGTTTGTTTCGGTATCTCTACTTTTACCTGATAGTTGTTTGAAACAAACACAAGATTTCCAAAACCTTGATTTACATCTAAAGGGAAATCAAATCGGTGTTTTGTGAAAACAAAAGATCAAAAAATATCAACCGTGTTGTTGTATCTTTTGAAGAGATAAGTTTGTTTTGCCAGAAGATTTTCGGGAATAACTTCTAAATAGAATTTTTGTTCTGCTAGAAGTTATACGAGAAGAATTCCTAAAGAGAATCGATGTTCTGCTAGGAGTTCTATTACTATTGAAGCAGGTATTACATCTAGTCCGAATAGGTAGTAGGAAATTGGTGTAACATCTTATAATCAGTGTGTGTTTATTCTAGACTAGGTCCCAGGGGTTTTCTGCATTTGCGGTTTCCTCGTTAACAAAACTTTTGGTGTCCGTGTTGTTTATTTTCCGCATTATATTTTGTTATACAATTGAAATATCACAGGTTGTGCGTTGAATCGATCAATTGGAAAATCCAACCTTTGGTTTTTGATTGAAATTGATTGATCCTTGAACATTAGTCTTTGGTACCGTTCAAGTTATTTCTCGTATATTCAATCAGGCTCGCAAATCCTTATTTGTTTGATTGCGGATTGAATTGAGAAATTGAGATATAACTCTTTGATATACTTTTCTTAAGATTGAGTCTAACCATCTAGTTGATTCTCTTGAAAGTATATTGGAGTTAGTCCATACAGAGTGTTAAGCGAAATATTGGGTGAGGTTGTTAAACCCTCGCTTTTTTAGTTTATGTACTTGAGCATCTCCATGGATCGAATCAAAGGAACATTTCAAAAAAAAAAAAAAACTCACAGAGTATTAACTGATGAATCTTGAAGAGTACGGTGAAGAAGCAATTGGTGAAACTTTGGGAGATGGCCTTTTTTGAGGTTTATGTAACTGAACATCTCCAGAGTTTGATTAGCGGAAAACTGGAGCTGTTAATGGGGATTCTTTTATTTGAAACGTATGAATAATGAATTTAGGATTTAGCAATTGGAATGCCGGATTTTTTTTGGAAACTTCATCTTTGATATGCGTAACGTATAGACATTGAATTGGTAGAAGGATCAACATAACCATAAATCACTACACTAGAACAGCCTTTTTGTGGCGTTTATAAACTTTGCACATAATTTGTGCAACGGTAATAAGTGTTGGCAAAATGGCATTGCGCATTTATGTGCAACGCAAGTTATCCGTTGCAAAAATTAGTTTGAGCAACGGTTATAAACGTTGCACACTTGTTGGTGCAAAGGCTTATTTTTCTTATTTGTACAACGTATATCTTAATTTGTGCAACGGCTATTAACACTTTAGTGGGACCCATTTTGGTTTTCTTTGAACGGTTTATTTGTTTGGTAGCAGTTATATCCGTTGTAAAATTATTTTCGGGACAAAAAGTAGCCGCCGGCTGTAATTCCGACAAATTTCTGTACCTGAATAGAAATTGAGATTTTGCACCTGCATGCATATACCATTATAGATGAACTAGAAGTCCCAATTTAGGACGGAACCTCAATATCATTAAAATCGATAAAAAACGATTATTGATCATCACAACCCATCAAGAATGATTAATACATCAGCAGAGTAGATAGATAAATCATAAACTCATACAATATTAAACAACTTATGAAAAATCCAAAATGTTATAAATGCAAGTTTCTGAATTTGAAACTATGAAAACCTTAACCTTCTGTTGTTACATTCTGAGAAGTCTTTAGCATTCCAAACACTACACTACCACGGGTGGAAGAACATTAACTCAATCCTACATAGTACAAGACAAAATTAGAATCCAATTCTAAACTCAAAGAAGCTACCACATATGTGAATTATGTATATGGTCAATTTTTTGGAAAGAAGAGGTGAAAGAATTTGGTGTAGAATTTTCTATAATTTTAGAGTCAATGAGATCGAATAAAATTCCCAGGTAGAATGCTATACTGCAAGAGCAAATTTTTGCCAGAAATTGAGAAATGAATCAACTTAGATCTACTTTACATGGCTAATGGCATCATTTATTATCGAACTGATACTAAAAAGAGTTTTAGCTCAAAGAAAATTACCTTTTTGGATTTATGTAATGATATGAAACAAACACTTGAAATTTTCAGCATATCCAAGGTGACAAGTGCTCTTTACCTATAAAACATTCTATGGATTTGACTTAGCATGATAATCAACATTTCCAGGAATAATTAACGTTAATATTACATGGTGTTTGACCGCTTCTCTAATGAACTAATTGTATTGTCCAACATCTCAGGGCCAGGATTCCATCACAGGCAGACCACACTTTTAAGGAAAAACAATAAAGACTTCAACAGTAAGATGGTGGTAATGGTTCAGACAGGTACGGGCTTTTTTAATATTGCTCCTGTATGGACATGCCATTTCATAATGCCGAACTAAGGAACTCTACACCGAATGGGTTAAAAGAAATATTCTAATGACCCATAAGTCCTTTTGTTGTACAAGACAACAAAAATATTATCGATAATATGAGAGATAAGTGAAAGCTTGTTGAATCACATGAAATTCATTACAAATCAATACGCGAACAATGTCCATACGAGATCAACAAACTGACAGAGGGTAATATGAGCCATGAAAGGTTTTAACTTCACCTCGAACGGGTATATTATGGAGTTAGTGGAACAGCAAAAAGATAGGCTAACCTGGTAATACTATCGTATTTGTAGAAAACATCGGCGTTTATACCTACCACTTGTGTCAACCAAGCTGAATTTGTCGAAGAGGTTACATTTTCCGACCGGTATATGGAAATTTTACTTCACCTCGGCCGATGTTACCGTGGAAAATTTTCATTGCTCAGCTCCAGAAAACATCTAGTGAAAAAATGTTGATGTAATGTCATTTTCTATTTTTTCTCATGCATAAGGTTAGTGGTGTAAAGTGAATCACAATACGAGTTATCCAAGGTGTAAAACCATTAAAATAATAATACATGTTTGGTTTACGTACTGTTGTATACTTTGTTGTGCTAGTGTAAGAGAGAACACGTGGACCTAAGAACATAAGGACGAGTCGTGCGAACCGGAACTTACAATTCCATAATATAGACTAAATAGTTGTATACTTGGTTGTGACAATATTTTCCGGGTTGTGCATACGTCCTATATATGGTGTAAGATGTGTTGTCAAGGACGGTAAGTATTTCAAACGTTGCCATACATTGTATTGTCCAAGACAATAAGTATTGTAAACGTTGTCATACACCGTTTCGTCCAACAAAATTCGGGACAACCACTCCAACATCGAATAGTGAAGGAAATTTAGGCTACGCGTGATATTTGCGAATTTGTCCTGGATGCATGAAGTACCGATCAGATGTTTACATTGTGACTTGCAAATTGACTATCATTCCCTCCATAAGACTTGAAATTCCCAGGAAGCTTTCCACGTATTTGAAAAGCTTTGGCACGTCGGCTTTTAGGGGAATTTATACCTCCCTTATTGGACATAGCCTAAGTAACCAACTCTTCCTTCCATGCACTTACCTGTTTTCTATGAATATGCTCTTTTTACCCTCCTTTAACGCTACAACTTCCTGCAAAGAAATTATTATTTAGTAGTTAGTACAGTTCGGCCTTAATCAGAATGCTCTTTTCTAATAATTTGAAACTGAGTCTTATGACTCGGAAAATCCTTGAAGCAAACACGAAGCCCAAACTATCTTGTCAAAATAAATTTTTGAAGGTAACAAACACGATTACGTAAATTGAATTCTGATTCAGTTGTTTCAATTCATGCTTGCAAGTTGAATTCGGTTTCATTTGTACATAGATAAGTTTATTAGTTTTTTGTTTCTCATTTTATTTTATTTTCTATGAAATGGCCTAGGAATCTGTTAGACATTTTTTTTTTGAATGTTCTCTTGAGTCTTGATTAAAGTGGCTGCAACCAGGTATTGTTGCATCTGAAAACTAACATGTATCAGGATGATTTAACAGGCTTGAATTACTTAGATACGGGACGGATAAATTGGATTATGATGACAAGTCTAAGATTTATATTCTGCTCTTTTATGTGTTAAGAAGAATTACGATCTACAACCTATCTGCAAAATCTTCAACTTTGATTTTTCACAAAAATGGTTGATTTTAAACAATCAAGTAGCAATACATATTCAACAGGTGATATCAAAAGATCCAAATCAGAAGAAAAAGGTTAGGGAAAAGTTGGAACTAGTGAAATACCCGAACTCAAATATCCATTCCCTGAGCACGTTGAAAAGAACCCACTATCGGCCAGAAGAAGACTGCAAGTAATATCTAAACTCAAACGTACCCATTATTTTGTTGTGTGTTTTAATTGTTATATTAGGTTAGATTATCGAAATTATTATTTATGGGTCTATGAAAGATCGACGCAATGATATACCGCTCCCCAATCTCTTCCATACTCTCCTTCCTACCAGAGATGGCAAGATGACGTGTAATAAATATATCACTCTGACAGACCACATGTTTTTTTTCTTCTTTTTATTTTCCTCTCTTCTATCATTCTTCCTTTTTTAGTGTTTTCAAAAAGAAACCTGATCATGATAACTTTAATCTATCCCTAAATCAAACCTTTCTATTTCTTTATTTATTCGTGAATAACTTCAAATCAAACCCTAAATCTCTGCTCCATGCATAAATTCGTTGACATTTGCATTCTCTATCGGTTGGATTTGATTTTTGATTATAATGAAAACAAATTTATTTTCAAAAATTTGCAATTTATACATAGTAAGATACATCCCATAGTAAAATGTGTTAGTCGTCTTTTTTCTAGATTATCGACCATGCCGACTATTAGCCGACCAAAACTATGTTTGAATATGTAAAAATTTTATCTCCCTCCCATTTTATGTGTGTGGGGAAGTGGTGAGAAATTGATTATTGTATTCAAAGAAACAAAAAAAAAGTACTTAATTCTTCACCATTTCCCCATACACCCAAAATGGGAGAGAGATGAAAATTGTTATCCAAATTCGTATGTTCAACACTCTTTTATGAATACATAAATTTTTTTGTGTATTTTTTAGGTTCTCAGAGGATAATGTAGAGTGTATCCCTTGTCTTACCAATGCAGCAGAAGTATTAGCCTGGATTGACAAGATTTGTCCTTGTTTTTGCAGAGATGTGCTAGGAATCAACCGCGTGTCCATATGATGGGGCCGATAAGACCAGTGTATCTCGAAAGGATGTTCTACGAGTCCGTCGAAAGGGCCTAAAGGCAGAATAACTAGTGTATCTCGCGGGGATGTCCTAGGAATTGTTCGGAAACCTCGGTATATCGAGTCAGAGCCTAGATTATACATGACGAGTGTATCTCGCGATGATGTAATAGTCCTTGATCTCAAATGGGGTGAGTCGTGCATACTGGAGACATGTATGTCTCCACTATGGGTCATAAGTTCGCGGGGACATTTTTACGCATCCACGGAGCCTACATGACCAGCAGTATCTCGTCGAGGATGTATATTAGGAATCATGACATCACAATCATCTGCGTCTCGCAAAGACATGATGGAATCGTGGATGTTCTGGTTTATAAGTCTGTCGGGGACGTTTTATGCTCTGCAGAACCTATGTGACCAGCAATACCTCGTTGGGGATGTGCGCTAGAAGTCATGGCATCACGACCAGTAGTGTCTCTCGAGGACGTATATTAGAAATCATGGTTAAGAATGCCAATCGTGGTTAAGAATGCCTTGAAGGCCAAGGGCTTAATCTCTTCCGTGAGACTTGAATTTTGTCTATGGTCTTGAAATGACACTTTTGCCCCTTATCCAAATTTCACCATCTACAACAGCAAATATGCATCTACAAGATGGATGGTCCTCATGGGTTATATTTTACAATTACAATAAATATATATATCTTTGTCGACTGTCGTACGTATACCTGCAAAAAAATTAGTTTATATGAGAAATTAGTTTTAGGATTGTAATTCGTTATATTTCACTATAATGATCCTACATGAACCGTCACTTTAAACTAGTAAAACCATTCCCCGGCAACGGCGTACTTTCTTAAAATTTTGATAAACCGACTCCTCAATCTCAAAAATGAGCCGGGAGCTCTACGAATCGGCAATCAAATGAATTGACTCAGTGAAAACTTTTCAACTTATATATGATTTTTTTTCATTGGTATTGCTTGATTAGTTTTCTTCTAGAGTTTAATGGTCTAATTTTTAATCTTTTATATATGTAGTTCAATCTTTTTACGATTCTTTAGGTTCTTGTCCAATTCTACAAATTTTTTTCTTATTTCTTCTTCTACCGAGTTTTCTTTCGTAGTCTTTTATCTCTAATCTATCTTTTAATGGATTTCTAAATTTTTAGGGCCTCACGATTCGCCATCATCATGGAAATCATTCAGTATTGGACCTTTATAGTTCAAAAATTTCTTCTCTTAACAATAGTATTACAACTCTCAAATGTATTAACGTTTTATTCTGACGCAGTATCGCAGGCCATCAAAATCGGTATGGATCATCACAGTATGTCTCTCCTTATCATGTATATGATTTAAATGATACTCTCTTATTCTTCCGATACAACTTAGAGGATCCAATCCAAGTCGTCCAGAAGAAGGATACATATTTGAATTTTGAAAATTCAAGGTTTCCACCTATCAAATTCCAGAATTACTGCAAATCAATATTCCATCCGTATTTCTTGCACTTAACTAAAATCATGGTTCAAAACTCGGAGAAAATCTTCACCCCAATATTTTTGGAAACAAATAATATCTTCATAACTGCTTCTAGTTATACAAGACATATTTTTTTGGTTTATAAGAACCTCTATTGGTATAAACATTTTCATCTTCACAATATTATAAAGATTTTTTATACCCATAGGTTCTGGAATATGGCTTCTTCTTCCTCAAATCCACAGATCTCAGCTATTACTTCAAAGATGCAAAATGTACAAATTCGAGATTTATGTGCCAGACAGATGTGAAGAGCTATAGGAACAAAAGTTTCCATCTCTAAAGCCTCGGGAAAATTGAATACTACTTTAATAAGAAAGCTTTTCAAATCAGAACCAGTTGAAACTGATGCCGTCAGAAGGGAAATAAAAACCATATGGAGTATGTATAGAGTCAAAGAGTTGAGACGCTTGGATAGTAATATTTTTCTCTTCAAATTCAATATAGAAGAATTCATGAATGTTGTGCAAACGGGTCCTTGGAATATTCTCAAAGCTCATTTAAACTTGAAGAAATATGATGCCTCCATACATGTGAAGGATTGGGTGTTTGAGGAACAAGAATGGACTGTGAAATTTCAACACATTCTTCTTGAACATCACTCCATAGTTGTGGTAGATGAAGCCATTGAAGAACTTGGTACAAAAATTTCGACAGACCCAAAAGATTGTAAACCAACTTAAGGGTGCACACGATACGGTTCGGCTCGGTTCTTGCCGAGGCCGAGTACCTGTACCTCCTACCTTCGGTTCCAGAATTTTGGACCGGTACCTGTACCTTGTACCTCGGTTCTGGTACCATTCGGTACATGTACGGGTACCATGTACGGTTCCGGTACCAGTCAGTACTTTCTCTAAGATCAATTTTGAATACTCCATATCTATTCAAAAAATTCAATGCTTCGTTAAAAAAAATCTATTCAAAAATTCACAATTAATCTCATTTTTTACAAGAAGAAAAAAAAAAAGAAAAAAAATCTCATAAATACAATCTCATCACCACACTTCAATTTTCAACTTTTTATGAGGAACCCACTGATACAACTACTTGAATCTTAAAGCACCCATCAAAGTTCTTTGAATCTCACTGGAAAAAGATTAAAAAGATCCTCTAGAGATTCATACTGGTACTCATTTCAGATCTAGTTCATCGCTTGAAGAAAATGATAAACTTGTGTCCTGCATATACAAACAAACAAATAAAAATAAAATTATATCTAATTAGAATAAGGAACATGAGTTGTAGCCTAAATTAGACATACAACATCATCAAGAACTGAATCACAAAAACCAAATAATAAAACCTGTTATTTTGGTACCTTTTTCAAACAGACCCTTCAAGCTCAGATCCATTTGGAGTAATCTCACCTGATTTATTTATTCCAACAACAAAAAAATTAAGAAAAACTCAGATCCATTTGAAGAAATAAAAAGACAGAAAATTAAGAACTTCAACACTGCAAAAAGATGACAGTAACCATATTCATCTATATTCCAAGTATTTTACGGTTCAAATCCATGACAAATTTTCAAAATCTAATGGGTGTAGAAACAAGTACACGAACTAGATTAAAACATTACAAAATATTGTATACATATCAAAGCTTAGTCGATTAAGTGGAAACATTAACCTACCTGTTTTTCTTTCTTTTTTACTGGAAAGAGTGAGATAGGGAGGGTATTCAGTGGTGGTGAGCGAAGGTAGCGGCCGTGAGTTAGGGTTAGAGAGAATAATGAAAAAGAGAGAAAGGGAATTTGGAAAATGAAGTGAACACAATGATGGAGGAGGAGACCGGCGAAGAAGAAGAAGGGAAAAAAAATGAAACTCTTCTGAGGCTAACCCTAACCTAATTTCTATATGTATTAGAAATCTACCACCGTCAGATTATTTCTAAATCTAACGGATAATATTGATCGGTATATTCGGTACGAGACGGTACGGGATATGATCAGGGCGAGTACCTGTAGCTCCCTAGCCTCGGTTCTGAAATTTTAGACCGGTACTTGTACCTTGTACCTCGGTTCGGTACAAAACCAGGTACAGTTCCACCGGTTCCCGGACGGTCCGTCGGTCCGGCTCAGTTCCTGTGCACCCTTAAACCAACTTATGGAAGTATAATTTCTGCAAGAATAAGATTAATTTATCAAAACCCCTACATAGAGGAGGTTGGTGGAATACAGCGGCAGGTAGTCAAACTTGGATTCACTTTCATTGGGAGAGATAGCCTCGCAATCTCTGTCCTAAATGCTACACGATAAATCACAATGAAGAGGAATGTGATAACACATCTGATGATCTTATGATTAGGAGATTCACAAATGACCAGTATATTGATTACGTTCATGATCTAGCTAAATATTATGGAGTTTAAATTGTTAAAGATTTGGATTTACTTCTTCAAAGGATTTGTGAGGCAAGTATGAAAATGCGTGAAGCACGAGATGAAGATGAAGAAGCTAGCAGAAGTCACAAAATAACCAGAGTCGAGGAACAAGAAAATATCATGGAGAGAGGAACTGAAGAACCAATAGTCCAATCTTATTTTGATGGTATGGAGCACGACTTGATTGATGAAGGTAGGAACAACATGACGGAGAAATTCCATGAGGTGAATGAGGCTGCTCCAAACAAGCTGGTAAAAAACTATTCTATTCTCATAGATAATTTATATCTTTCTGCTTTACAGTCAAAAGAGCTTCTGTTCTCTCTTGTTCTTAATGTTTTTAATATTCTTGACATAAACTGCCATTCTACTGCCGTAGATAGTTACATTAATTTCAAGTTGAGTTTCAAGTTACAATATTGTAACAAAATCATGAGGATAATCAGTTGGAACTGTCAAGGATATCTAGATAAAGCCACCAGAGATCATCTTCTTCAACTAAATAATTTGTACTCTGCAGACATCATCTTTCTTTGTGAGACTAAAATTAATGATGATAGAATTATCTCTCTTATAAATTTTCTTAGGATGCCAAACAAATGTTATATGCCATCTATAGGTGAAGCAGGTGGTATCATTATGCTCTGGAAGGATAGTTTTCAACTAGAAATTATGAATGCTTCTATCAATATGATTCATGCCATACTCAATAATGATCATGCCTTAGGTGAATGGTTTTTGTCTTGTGCCTATGGTACCCCTTACCCCAAAGACCAACCAGCCCAATGAAAGTATATACATAATCTTAGTAAGTCAGTGCATGTTCCTTGGGTTATCATAGGAGACTTAAATATCACTATGAGTGTCTTGGATAGAAATACAAGCTCGTCCTTGACTTCCCTTGAGGTGTCAGATGTCGTAAAACAGTCTGACTTGCATGATATGAAATTTAGTGGTAATGTTTTTACTTGGACCAACAATAGTCATGGCACAAGTAAAAAATCAAGACTGGACAGAGCTCTAACTAATAGTGTTTTTATAGTAAAATATCTTGATGCTACTCTCAAACATGTTGCTCAGTTAGGATCTGATCATACTCCACTTTTACTATCCCTCTATAGTCCTTCTAGTTCTACTGGTAAAAACTTGAAGTTCTTTGAACACTGGCTTCAAAAAGACTCTTGTGCAAATGAAATTGTAAATGCTTGGAATTCTGACATCTCAGGTTTATCTGCTTATGTTTTGTGTGATAAACAAGCAAATACAAGACATGTTCTTTCTAAATGGAGCAAGTCAAATTTTGGACATATTCAAACAAGGATCACTGAGATTCAAGTTGAAATATCCAAACTATAAGCTACTGATGTTCAAGGAAATAATATTTCTCATGTGTTAACTCTGGAAAAACAAGTTGAAGAACTCAACGAAATTCAAGCTACCTCAAACAGACAAAAGTCAAGAGATGTTTTCTACAATGACATGGATAAAAACTCAAAATATTTTCACATAAGAGCTAACCAAAGAAGAGTGTGGAATAAGATTGACTCTCCGCAAGCTTCAAATGGATCATGGTGTCAAGATATGACTTCAATTTGAACATCTGCTAATTTCTCACTTCAAGAATATTAGTTTTACATCAAATCTTGTGGACAATTACCATTCTTTTTGAATATATCCCAGCAAGCATCAACCAGCATGACAACAGTGCATATGAGCTCCATATGAACAAGAAATATATAATGCCTTAATGTCAATGGATCCTTGGACTTCTCCAGGTCCTGATGGTTTTCCTCTAGGCTTTTATCAAACTCAATTGAAGGTAGTAAAGGATGATATCTGCAAAATGGTCCAGGCTTTCTTTCACTCTGGTCATCTCTTGAAGAAGATTAATAATATTATATTTAAATTAATCCCAATAGTTAACTCACCTCAAAAGCCAGAAGACTACATACCTATTGCTCTTTATAATACTGTTTACAAGATCATCTCCAAAGTTCTAGCACTGAGATTAAAAAAGCATATGGTTAACATTATTTCACCAATGCAATCAACTTATGTACCAGGAAGATTAATATCTGAGAACATCTGCATAGTATAAGAACTTGTTCAAGCAATGAAAAAGAAAAAAGGGAGATCTGGTCATCTTGCTCTAAAATGGATATGTCAAAGGCCTTTGATAGGCTAGAATGGGTGTTCCTTATTGAAGTTCTCAAGAAATTTGGCTTTTGTGAGAAGTTCTGCCAATTGATTTATGAATGTATCTCTATAACTCAAATTGAGATAATGATCAATGGTTCTTCATCAAGCTATTTCAAACCAACAAAAGGCATTAGACAAGGGGATCCCCTCTCCCCTTATCTTTTCATCTTAGGAATGGAAGCATTCTCAAGAAAGCTATATCACTGTGAGGTCACTAAGCAATTAAATGGAATGAAAATCTCAAGGCCTGCTCCTAAAATTAACCACCTGTTATTTACATATGACTGCTTATTATTTTGCAAGGCCAATCTAGATCAAACAAGGAAATTGCTTCAACTGATTGAGAAGTTCAGCTTATGCTCAGGACAATTGATTAATTTCAGCAAATCAGCTGTGTATTTCAGCAAAAACATGAGTCATTCTCATTTTCATATAATTAGTGGTACTCTTCAGGTAAGACAATTAAATGTCAATGATGAAAAGTACTAGGGTCTTCCTGTCTTATTAGAAGGAACAAAAAAAATCCTTTTTTTATTCTTGTTGACAAGATGGATAACATGTTAACAAAACAGAGATGTATTAACATGTCAGAAGCTGGAAGATCAGTTATGGTGAGAAATGTTACTAATGCCATTCCAGTGTATCACATGACAAGCTTCAAGTTGCCAGAAACAACAATAAATAAGATGAACTCTACTCAACAAAAATTCTGGAGGAAAAAGAAAACCAATAAAGGCAGAAAACTTGTTACATGGAAAAGTGTGAATACTCCCAAGGAAGATGATGGTTTAGGATTCAGGGATCTTCAAATTTTTAATAGAGCATTGTTAGCTAAGTCTGCATGGAGGATATGCACTAATCAACCATTTATCTTCTCTAAGTCTCTACAGGCAAAATACTTCCCAAATGGTGATATGTTCAATCTCAAGAAATATTCATCTACTACTTGGTCCTGGACTAGCATTAGTTCTGAGCTTCACATTATTCAGAAATATAGTACTTGGAGTATTGGTAATGGTCATTCTATTCTCATCTGGAATCATAATTGGGTTCGAGGTATTGAGGTTTCTCCAACTCCCAGAATTGGTGCCATAGCTGCTGAACAATACAAGTAAGTTTTTCATCTCTTCAATCCTGATAATATAAGGTGGAATTATGCTTTAATACTATCCCTTTTTGAAGACTCTACATCAAGACTTATTCTCTCCATGAATGTTTACCCTCAATATGAAGATAAAATGGTCCGGACCTTAGAGAAAAATGGAAAATTTACAGTAAAATCTTCTTATAAGAAGATGTATGAAGAACAAAGCTCCAATGCTGTGATACCAGCTAGAATGAGGAAGATCTTTAAGAAATTATGGAAATTACCTCTTTTTCCTAGAATTAACCATTTCTTGTGGAAATGTGTGAAAGACAGTCTCCCAACTAGAGACAAGTTAACTTATGCAATACATAATAGGGACTTCAACTGCTCTTCTGCTCTCAAATGAATGAAACAACTATACATTGTATTCTTGAATGTTCACTGGTGAAACCTATTTGGTTTGGTGTTCTTGGTATTCAAGTTCCTGCTAATATTAATCTGGTGGACTGGGTATGTACACTCTTTGATACTCTAACAGCTGGTCATATCAAGGAAGATAATATATGCAAAATCACAATAGTTGCATGGTGTATTTGTTCACAAAAATGTGATAAAATATTCAGAGACTCAATAACAACTCCAGAGATTATTATTCAAAAATGCAGGAAGTATATCTCAGACTATGTCGAAATGTTCCGCAAGAAACCTGTCAACATCCACAAGCAAACCAGAATCAATATGCACTAGTCTCCACCTCATATGGATCATTTACCTTTAATATTGATAGTTCATATTACAATAAATCTGGTGGAATAAGTCTGATTATTCATAATTGTGCAAGTCATCATGAAGGATCCAAATGTGTCTACCTAGCTGATTCATCTAGTCTGGAGCATGCAGAGTGTAGTGGTCTTTGTGAGGCTGTTAAGTGGGCAAAAGAACTAGGATTGCAGAAGGTATTTTTTGAACTGGACTCAAAGCTCGTGGTGGATACTGTCAACAAAGAAGATTACAACATAGACTGGAGATTGCATAATCATATTAAAGATATCAAAGACTTATTTCAAATTTTTAACTCTTGGCACTGTTATTATGTGCAAAAGAAGAAAAATAAAATAACAGACGTGTTGTCTAAGTCAGCTAAAGTAGAAAAACTCAATAGAGTTTTGACATCTGAGCCTCCAAGTAGTATAAAAAATTACTGGAACAGGAAGCTAATTATGTAAACTCTGCATTTTAATGTACCAATTCTTGCGGTTTAAAAAACAAAGAGTGCATCCCACCCTCCGGAGAAAGCAGAAGTTCCATTTTAGTGTGTGAACGTGAGTAGATTGTTTTCCCATTGTTCAACTAGACTGTTCAACTAGACTGTTCAAGAAAAATGTCCCTAATCTCGAAGGAATTACGCTATGCCTTCTTTCCTCTCTCCTCACCTGATTCATCTTCTTCTCGCCGGCTTTTCTCCCGCTTCTCTTTTGTTTGTTTCCCCAACGGTCATCTCAACGGCTATTTCTGGCCGGATGTTCTAACCGGAGTTTTACCAATGGCAACCAAATCAATGTCGATGCAATTGCATCAACCAAAATCACATTACTACACCTAAGCTTGAAATCCCTCGTGAAATCTCTGGCATTAAGAAGACGAATTCGATCCTTGAATTCAAAATCACCACTAATCACACCCCACATCCCACTGCAATCATCACAATCAATAGAGAATCTGAAATTTATGATATAACATACTTCACAGACAACACCTTAATCACATATAACTCTCTCATCAGTTCCTTCATGGGTATCACCTCAAATAACCCAAATTTTACTGGATTTGGTCCAGTTACTCAAACCACCATCTATGATTTCTTAAACCTTGAATCTTTGCAGTGGAAAAACCCCTTTAATCCTATCTCAAAGATGTCATTTTGAAATTGAAGTTTACTACCCAACCTAGAAACTCCTTTCTTCTTAAGATTCTAAACAAGCCTGGTAACCAATCGGTTAAACTTGAGCAGGACACTTATAGAATACTTCTAAGAACCTCTCAAGCTATTCTAGACTTGAATTTTCTGCTAGAAAATGATGACCTATTGGCTCTGTATGCTGACCTCCTTTACTCTCTGATACTTAATCTCCTTGCTGGCAAGTCTCTACACTACTCTCTCCTATCTCTCAGCTACTGTATGCTTAATTGTCTATCGTTCAGGAACTCTAAGTATACTATCTTTTGGGTCAGTGCTTTTAATCTCCCTGTTACTCTTACCCGACAGAGAGAACCCATAAAACCAAGCATAGCAATCATTCTTCAACCACCCCCACCCCACCCCCACCCGCCATTCATAGTCTTTCCCATGTTACTCTCATCGTTTATGTCATTATTCATATATTGGATAATAAAAAGCCTAAACACACAATTTCTAATCTTATGCACAGTTTAACAAGTCATAAACATAACCATCATTATAAACACTACCCCATTGTATGCAACCCAAGTTCCCATAAATTCAATTACAACACCACCAGTTTCAAAGTAACTTGTCTGGAAATTATAAGCAGTTTGCATCAAAACACAAAAAATTGGGGGTACTTACATCACCAAAATGCTTGAGATTGCTGCATCCTTTTCAAGATCCTGGTGCAATTCCAGATCCCCCTTCATCACCACCAAGTCCCTTCTTGTCAGCTTCAGTTTCTGCAGGGGCAGCTCTCCGCCTAGGCACGGTATAACTCTCACCATCCTATGGCTGGGCCATGGGAAATAACCTATCCTCTGGTATCTCATGAGGATCAGTAATCTCCCCAGGACCAAATATAGCTTGTAGGATCAGAATCTCGAAACAATAATATCTTAGCGAAATTATCAACAACACAACACAACAGCGTCGCAGAAAAATTTCAGAAATGATATAACAAACGACGTCAGCTAAAATCATGCGAAAGATGTGATGATCCTGCGAAAGTTAGAGAGTTTGCGAGATTAAGATTTGTAAGTTTGCGAGAATATCGCAAGTCATTTCCGAAAATAAAGGACGGATTAGCTGTCATCCACTATGTATTTCCTTATAAATAGTCGTTCAGTTGTAAAGAAAGGGGGAGATCTTTTTTCAGTAAGGAACAAGTAAATAGGAGAGAGAAAGTCTAGAGCATAGGTCATTCTTGATTCCTTTATCTTTTCTTGTAAGAACATTCAAAGATTGATCAATAAAATTAAGAGTGTAAATCTAAAAATGAGTTGAGTAATAATGAAATCATATGATGGGTGTAGTGTAGGATTTCCTGCAACTACATAGCTATATCATAAGCATCTTCAGCCAACTGCCGCATCACTAGAGCCATCATAAAAATATTGGGGAAAACAACTCTGTCACTGGGAAGGTCAAGAGCATAATTTTCATGGACTCTCGCCTTGTATTCCACTGGAACTGGTGCAGAAAAGAACCCCTGCCTAGCTCCACCACAGACTACCTCCTGGTCTCCAACAAGAAACACCCCCTCATTGATAACAAACTGACCCTTGTCAGGATGAACAACATATAATACCCACCCCTCCTGCACACCCATGAGCCGAGGATGCGATCTCTGCTGAAGATTTTGTCTCCCAACACCAACATAAGCTTTGGAATAACTTTGAGACACATCCCTCTCATCATTGGCATCTTTATCACCACCTGCAACATCTTGCTTCTCTACTCCTGGAGATTCACTGTTGCTGCTTATCTCTATCACCTGCCAAAATCGAGGAATTAGAGATTACTGGTAATCAGACCTTGTACTACTCAAAACATTGCTGAACACAACTTTGAAAGTCAAATTCGAAAATTAAGCCTTATATTTTCAACTTTGAATGGATAAAATCAATACATGTTTCTCATGCACATCAATCTTGGTCTTCTTCACCTCTGGACCATCATTGGGAATTTGATTTGCACTCCTATATGGAAGATTATTCAAATTCCTATACGCAATTTGGCTTCTCTTCGAAATCGTATCAATGAGCGGAACAATGCTTGGGGAAATCAGAACTGGAAAATGGAAGTGCTCTCTCTCCAGAAGGTTTTATGGAGGGGAAGACCAACAGTTATCGCATCTCAACCATTTACTAAACATCATCGAGATTGGGATATCAAAATCTCGAGGAAGCACACGCCTTATGGATGCATTCAATTCCCCAATGTACGCTACTCAAGTCCATTGGCTAATACGAGGAGACAGCAAACACTTGGCAGTTACTACTCAACCAGAAATTCGAATCGGTCTCTTCCCCACCATAACCCGTTTCTAGCTCCACTTCTCAATCCAAGACTAAACCCAACACATCTCATAGCCACATCGACGGAAGGAAATTGGAGCCCAATCACAACTCATCCAAGAGAAAAGGTTAAATACAACCACATGAACAAGCCCACCTACAACTCAAGGTTTACAACTAATATCCGCACGTGCTTAAGGTACCACTTCAACCACTCAAAATCCAGGTGCCACACCAATCAAAATCTCAACAATAAGAACATCTGTAATACAGAATATAAGGTTTGTATGTGCACGCGTTACAGGTATGACCCCAATCCGATTCTCAGTCAAAGACAGTTAGATATCACTACCAAAAACTCTCCAGTTACTTCCCTAGAAGCTACAGTGCAGTCCAAAACTAAGAGAATCTTAAAGTACATAGGACTACACAGCCTCTCACATCCTAGCCACATGAATAGATACTTACTTTTGACTTCCACTAGGGTGCAAAGCTTAAATCACTATCAATATACTGAGTACACACCCATCATATGGAAAACCCTTCATATGAACTGTCAAGCCAATAGTTTATACAAAACTAAAGAACAAAAAATAAGTTACTTTCTATTTATCTATCACTTGTATTGTGGAAATTGTCTTGTTCCTTGCTTGGATGACAGGTCCTCCTCCTTCAGATTTCTAGTAGTCAAGGGCATCAGCAAACTCAACCCAGATAAGGGAATTCCTAGTTGGAGCACATGGTATTTGGCTTGGTGCCTTCCACTGCAAACTGATCAGCTGCAACAAAACAACAACATGTACTATCTAAACATCTCTGGCCATCAATTCAAAATTCAAATTAAAGTGCACCATAAAAATACAACCTCTCACTCCAATCTAAAATCCTCTTTTCATCTTTATTTCTTGACCAATCACCTCATCATAACCCCCAGAATACACCCTCTCATGGCCTCTTCCTCAGGAACTAAAAACACTGAAAATATTGGCAACCTAGTGAAGCAAATGAATTCTTCACTAAACATCCCAGAGGATTTATTCCCAAAGGTCTTCATAAATCAAGCCAATGTTTTACCTAAGAAAAAGGAGGACTGGAAATGGGTTTTTATTGGAAGGTATTGCAGCAAAATCTCTCATGAAAAAGAATCATAACCAGATTCATCAACAATAATTGAGAACTACAAAGAAACGCTGAAGTCTCTCTTTGGAGAAAGAAAAGAAACTACTACCAAATCAGGATAACCAGTGTTGAGGATTACAAAGTCTTTAGGAAAGGAGGAACTGGAGGTATCTTCGACAAGCTGATTGTTCTTACTGAAGTTCCATCCTCAGGACCGGATCATATTGATGAAGCTAACTTCTAAAAAGTCAGGATCTGGACTCTTGTTAAAAGAATACCAACTCATATCATACCAGACATAAGCAACATAATTGGTCCAGCTGGAATCTATCAAGGATCCAAGAAAGCTTATGGAAGAGACGATGATGAGAAACATCTGGAAGTATTGCTTACCATAGATGTTACTAAATCTATAAAATATGGTATTGATGCTTATGAGGATTCTAATACCTCGTACTGGTTGGAACTGGCATATGCTCTCACTGGCATATCTTTCTGTAAGGTTTGTAGAATTCTCGATCATCCTGGTCCCCTCTGCATCCAAGAGGATGATGCTTCTCAGAAAACTCCTAATAACCATTACACATCAATCTCCAAAAATAAATACCCATCAACACCCAATACCCCTACTTCTTCTAATACCAGTAACACTCCGATCAGCAGCCCGAAAAAACCCTTTATTATTCGCCACTATACTGGCAAGGCTACTGCGGAAGAATTTGCAATCAAAATGAGATTAGCGCAACAAAAGATTCTCCTCCAAAACTCCTCAGAGGAACTGGATGGATCACCACAATTTCTAATCTTCCAATCTGGGTTAGATCAACCTATAACTGGTGACATTCCAACTACCAACCCTGAGGTTGTTGCTTGCCAGAAGAAACATAAAAGGCTAGTGGAAAGCAGTAGGAAAAAAGATTTTCTGATAAAGAATAAAAGTAACATCAAGGTTGCTGCAAGAAAGAAATTCAATACCATTTCCACTACCTCTGAGCTAGAGGAAACAATTGACCCTGCAACGATATTCCCAAAAATCAATAACAACAACTACCACCTTAACAATGACATCACTGGAAAAAATGCTCTCATGAATCTACCTATTCTAGCTGAGGCTCAACAACAGATGATGAAGGAGTTCAACAAGCAGAAAAAGCTTCTTTGAGAGAGAAGAAAATCGGAGTTTAAGCTCAAAGCTGTGGACCCTGGGCAACATCCTCAGCTAGTTTACACCAAGAGCAAACTATACAACCTACCCTCTTGGTAGGACTTGAAAGAAGCCTACGACTATGTCAAACTGCAAGTGCACAGCGTCTATTGGAGACAGAGCAAATACAGGTCGATCCCATAGAGACTTGGAGGGTGTAAAGATGAAGTTAAAGTCTTCTTATATTGATTCGAACAAGAGTAACAAAAAGGGGGGTTATTTTGTCGATACGACGAAGATATTGGTACGGATTATAATAGCAAAATAAAAAGGCAATAACAAAGATGTTAACACTGAGGATAAAGGCACTAGGATTGTCAAATACACCACTAACTCCTACTATGTATTCAACTAATTATACTACTCTTGTCCTTGTAACACTAAGGAAGAAGTGTCAATTCTATCACTTACCTAAGGTGTTTCACCAATATATGATTCAATCACAGCTAAAGTATCAATCCGGAGCACTAACTGTCTAATTAAGCACAACTAGTCAAGGGATTAACAATAGTCTCTAAAGAATGAGCTGCAGCATAATCAACACAGTTTTATCCTGACTACAATGGATACATGGCATACATTGTGAAAGCAAAGCATTGACGTACTAAGATTGAAACTATCCTAACAATTTAAGCATTCAAGAGCAATACAATTAGTATGAATAACACAACAGAGAGATAAGGTTTCATCTAAACCCTAGCAAAGTAATCTAGAATATAATTAAGATGATTAACACACAATTGAATTAAAATAACAAGTTGGTCCAACTAAAAATTGGATGCTTTCTTACACAACAGTTGCCCTATTTATACACCAATTTCTTCTCAAATACTAGAACTAATAAATTAGAGAACAACCACTCACTGAAATCGTGTTTTTCGACAAACCCCCTCTGCAATTCTGCTCTGCAACCTTGATTTGATGTTTGCTTTTAGTTATTAAGGCTAACCCTAGCCTTATCTCTCTCAACCCTAGCTTCTAGGGTTACTGTTGTGGGGTAGAAGCTATGATGGAGATAGAAAGAGGCTAGGAGTTTGATTGATTGCATAAGGGAAAGTGAGAACAAAAATGGTCAGGAATGGAAGAGATTGATGGAGGGACGTGAAGTGAGAGTAATGGTTCTGTCGGGAAGAAGAGAGTGAAGTGAAGGTGGTGTTTGGTTTCTCTTCGACTAAGGGAAGTAACGGCAGGTGTAGGGTGTTGGGAAGGTGTAGAGAATCTGATGTACTGCGTGGATATGACGTTGGATGTTTAGCAGCTCGATCTAATTTGACGGTTCACATTATAAGCGGTTTTGATTCTTGGATCTTGGGTATTATCACTTGGAAAATCTTCTTCTAAGCCAAACCTTCTTCAAAGCTAGTATCTCAAGACCACTTCTAGTCTTGAGGCGTGAAAGCAACATTCTTCACTTGCGGATGAGGTAAAACAATATTCTTCACTTTCGGATGAGGTGCAAACAATATTCTTCACTGCTTTCTAGCGGAAGTCTTTGTTGTCTCTTTTCCGTTGTCGCCAATTCTCCGCTCTTTTGGCTTCTCCGTTCATCCAAGCTTTATTTAGTACCTAAAAACACAAAATTAATTAGTACAAATATTTATTCTTGAAAACAATAAAAATACAGAATTTGGGATAATATATGATTTTAACGCGCAAAAGATGAGTTAAATGCCAATAAAAAGGTGTAGAAATATGCACTATTTGGCACTCATCAAATACCCCCAAACCTGAATTTTACTTGTCCTCAAGTGAAACAGAAATTAGGAAATCCTAAATATACCACTGTCGCTGGTCTATCGAATGCATTTAGCGAATGCACTAAGCCTTTAAACCCCTAGGTGTCCCTAGTTGGACGAGTTATAGTCTCGTGAGGGTTTACCAGAGGTGTACCCACAAAACCTTCTCCAACTTCAGAGCGTAATAGAGTCCTAAGCATCCAAGGAGCTATGAGGACATAGAGTTTCTGCATGCTAGTAACACGAAGTTAGACCTACCAAAGAACACATTCTCATCCTTAAGAGTTGAGCGAGAAATAACCATACCATATGAAAGAATTCGGGTTCAAGAGTGATCACAACCCTCGACTTCTGCCTCACCAATAAGGTTTTATGATAATTTCACTCAAAAAGACCGCTTTTTTAGTCTCTCATGTGTGCAGACAGGAATAAAGAGAGAAATCCTGCACACGTTGAATGGTGGGGAGGAAAATCTTCCGAAATAATTTCTGGAGATTCCACAGAATTGTGGACAAAAAGAATCTTTTTTTGATGATCTCTAAGAAAGGAAATCAATCATTAGCAAGGATGGGAGTACTCACTTACCTTCACATCCGATCGGCAATCAACACCACTCTCACAACATCTGGTAAGACTTGAAAGAAGCCTACGACTATGTCTAACTGCAAGTGCACAGTGTCGATATGCAACACATGGAAAGCACAGGACGATCCTCAGGGACAAGGTGGGTGCTAAAGTTGTTTCTAATGGTCTTTACTGACTGATTTTATGTGACAAAGTGACAGATAATGATTTTTGTGTTGTGTTGAAACACAACTGAGCTATTTTGGTGTAACTGAACTAGTGACAGAAAGTAAAGCTAGAGTGTGAACAAAACAGGAAAGTGCTAAGGTCCTTTTAATCCACCATTGACCTACACTATGAACTCAGCTGATAGCATCATTCTTGTCCTTATAGCAGGTAAGGGTGAAGATTCTAGTCTTCCCTTTTACCTAAGGTGTTTCACCAGTGGATGAATCAATCACAACTAAGATATCAATCCTAAGCACTAACTGTCTAACTAAAGCACAACTAGTCAGAGGATTCATAACAGTCTCTAAGGCATGAGTTGTGGTATAATCACATAGTTTTATCCTAACTACAATGCATACATGGCATGCACTGTGAGAGCAAAATGTGACAAACCAAGATTGAAATTTTTCTAGAACAATTTAAGCATTAAAGAATCACACGAACAACATAAATAACATAGTACAAAGCTATGGTTTCATCTCAACCTTAGCTTAGTGAACTAAAACATGATCAAATTATACTACTGGATGAAACAGATGAAATAGTAAAATTACAGAACACTAAGAGCTTGGTGCTCCGGCTAGCCCGAGCATGAATCCTACTCACACCCACACACTCAATTTATAGTTACAATGAGTTCTAAATAAAATCCCTAATTTCAAAAACTAGGGTTTCGAAAATTACCTAACCAATTCGTACCACCCATGCTAGATAACTGTTCTATCACTTCGACCCATGCTTTTTCTGCTCCCCCTGCTCCAATTGACACCTATGATGCTCTAATTTTTCCCTAACTCGAGTTGTTTTATTCACCACAAACCTAGGGTTCAGTGGTTGTGATATGAGTAAAAGAACTAGGCTAGGGAGATGGTGGAGATGTTTGGAATGATTTGATGGAGATGGTGGCAGTGAACATCAGGGTCTGGTGGTGGCAGGATATGGTGGTGAAAGAGTTGCAGGTGATGGAAGAGAGGAATTTGGGGAGAAGAGGAGAAGAACCCGATGGAGAATGGGTTAGGGAGTGTTTGGGTATAGATGTTAGGTGTTGTAGTGTTGAGCGGTTGTAGCAAATTTGATGTCCAGCGAAGATGATACGTTGGATGATCACATCTGGATTGAATTGAACGGCTAAGATGGAACAAGATTGCAGCGACCATTGGATGCGTGATACAACACTTCTGACGACTTAGATTGGAGTTAGGTACTATGATGTTTGACATGATCTTCAAGATTTGATGCTCGACGATGAGGCGAACGTTGGATGATGTGATGGATCCAATCTGACGGCTCTCATGGAAATGGTATGGATATTGGAAATGGATTTGGGTAAGGGTTTTGGGCCTTGGGTATGCCAATCCCATATCTTCTTTAAGGACAATTCTTCCTCTTCAAGCCCACTTCTAGTTGATCCGGCTCTTGCAAACATCATTCTTCGCTGCCTTTCTGCGGGAGTCTTTGCCGTTTCTTTGCTCTCTTTTCACTCTGTGAGTTAACCAGGATTTATTTAGTACCTAAAAATGCAAAATTAATTGAGAAAAGTATTTATTCTTGAAAACAACGAAAACACAGAATATGGGATAAAATGGAGCGTTAGTGCACAAATGATGAGTTAAATGCCAATAAAAAGGTGCAAATATATACAATATTTGGCACTCATCAAATACCCCCAAACCTGAATTTTACTTGTCCTCAAGTAAAACAAAACTAAGGAAATCCTACATATACCACTGTCGTTGGTCTCTCGATTGCATTTAGCGAATGCAATAAGCCTTTTAAACCACTAAGTGTCCCTAGTGGACGAGTTGAAGTCTCGTGAAGGTTTGCTTAGAACGTACCTACAAAGTTCTAGGACAAAATATAAGCTCAGATTCCATGAAATATGACATGTGCAAGATGGTGTGGTTCTAAAGATGCACACAATACACTTGCAAGTATACAAGGTCAAGATTTGTAATAAAAGGGTGAGTAGGGGTTTGTCCACAGGGAGAGGAGCATATAAGAAGTTTTCCTAGGCTAATAAGAGTGGCAATGCACTATGACAGTGAAGGTTTCAGGCATACAAACAAGAATGCAAGGTAAAGCAATGGAGAAACAGGCTAAGAAAAGCAGCAATTAACCAAGGCTTGGCAGCCAAGGGCAGGGTGAGGATTATGCACTGACTTCAGTGCACAAAAGCTACAGGGTGCAGGAAAATAAAAAGCAAGAAAATATAACTGAAATGCAAACACACAGGACTTGAAAAATAGAAGTGACTGAAAGAGAAGTGGTGGGTAAGCCAAGGCATATGATCCACCTTGTGTCCTAATCAAGTGACATGGTCTAGGTTATGTTCATTCCTAAGCATACAACTAGAAATGGAAGAACACCAACTTGCTCACTAGTCTACCCCTAGCATTGGCTGTCTTTTGACAGTACAGCCAATCACAGGCTCTATGAGCATTGGCATCTCTCATTTGCACAATCAAAAACATACAGGGAAGAACTATCCTAGCTCACTTACACTTGACAGTGCACAAGGCTTCACTGAGCCTTGGCCTGAAGTTGATTAGCTCATGCTAACCATGTATTGGAAACATACATACATCATATGAGATAATTTAAACACAAATTGCAGCATATCAGATAACTACAACAGAAGCAAATTGCAACTTTCAACTGACAAGCAACTAAAATTTGAAGTTCATAAAAATTGTAGCAAATTCTCTACTGGCTAGTCCAGAGAGGTATACAGTGTCCTTCTAATACTTCACACCACATCAATTTATACCCATTACACATAATTAGGTTTTCCCCCAATTTTCCCCCAAAATCAGTGAAATTAGGTTTTGCAAATTACCTAATTTTATGGCACAATTCCTCCCATGTGCGACGACCCATCCTTCCTCTGACGCTCCTGCTGCTATCCACGCCTCCAATTGCTTCATCTATCAATCTAATTCACCAAATCCAATCCTAACAGTGAAGAGGATGGTGGAGTTGTTGAAATAGAGTAATAGGTGATAGGGGTGATGATAGTAGTGATGGGTTGTGGTTGTTGTGGAGAGTTGGTGGTTTGGTGGCTGTTGCAGGAGGGGTGGTGACGACAGGGAAGAAGGTGGTGGTGATGGTGGTGCGGCAGGGTATGGTGGTTGCAGACGGGGTGAGGGTGATGGAAGAGTGGCTCGATAGAATGGGAGAAGGGTGCGTTTGGGTGGGTGGTATAGGTTCGGTTGCTAGGGTGTTAGGCGGGCGTATCGAGTTTGATGTTCTGCGATGCTGAGTCACTGGATGCGAAGCTGGTAGGTAGATCGGACGGTGATGTGAAGTGAAGCTTGTAGCGACCGTCAGATTTTTTTGATACAACGAAGTTAACGGCTCTAGATGGGGTTAGGTGTTGTAGTGTAAGGCGGAGATATCAAACTTTGATGCACAGCAAGGGAGCGACCGTTGGATTCAACTACCATCTAATCTGAAGGCTTGAAATTTCAGCGCTGTGGTGCTTGGCAGAGACTTCAGATTTTGATGCTCTATGAAGGAGCGACCATCGGATGCTTCTGGGAACTGATCTGACGGCTGAGAACGGAGGCGCTTTTGTGTGTAGAAAATGAGGTTGTGCGCACCATTCTTCGCGGCTTCCTTGCGTAATTTCTCCCGGCTTTTCACTACTTTTCTGCTCTTTTCGCTCCGCGACTCATCCGAACTTTATTTATTACCTAAAAATGCAAAATTAATTAATAAAAATATTTATTCTTGAAAACAATGAAAATACAGAATATGGGGTAAAATGTAGAATTACTGCACAAAAGATGAGTTAAAATGCCAACAAAAAGGGATAAATATATACATTATTTGGCACTCATCAAATACCCCCAAACCTGAATTTTACTTGTCCTCAAGTAAAACAAAACTAAGGAAATCCTAACTATACCACTGTCGCTGGTCTCTCGAATGCATTTAGCGTATGCACTAAGCCTTTTAAACCACTAAGTGTCCCTAGTGGACGAGTTGAAGTCTCGTGAAGGTTTGCTTAGAACGTACCTACAAAGTTCTAGGTCAAAATATAAGCTCAGATTCCATCAAACGTGACATGTGCAAAACAGTTTAAGCTCACAGCAAAATGGAGATGTCAATCTAGCTATCGAAGGCACAATCCTAGCACTGATAACAAATAAGGACATGTGATAAGAGTGTAAAGTGTATCTACACATGTGTAAAGAAAGATTTGAAGTCATGACTACTAATCACCAAGAGATAGTTTCTCAGGCTAAGAACTGAGGTCGAAATCTAGCTAGCTGTCCGGACTTTACGAGAATTGTGAATGAGTTGGAGGTATTTCACAATTTCTCGCGTTGTACATCAATGGCATACACCCTCCTTGCTTATAACACAAAATATAACTCTTTACATGACTCTTATTTACATTGACTACTCTCTTTTTATTTTTGGAACAAGAGAGGATGGAATTGATAAATACTTGATTTTTATGTATTTTTCTGATATATTTTTTTCTCTTTTTTTTTTTTTTTTTACAAGGAAACACTTTTGATACATAACAAAAAGAAACAAAAGATTACATGACACTTTGCAAGAGGTAGCCCTTTTTGATGCACCCAGTTAAATTCGATGGTTGTCTTTCTTAATGTAACCTCCACCTTCTATCCCAACCAACCAAAGAACAAGCTAGTCCAGTTTCGTTCAGTATTCTAAAGTGATTGGCAATCGTAACTTCCTATCAAACACCTTGAAGATCGAGGCCATACATGTATTTGTAGATCGTGCGCGTGCAAATTTCTTATCACTATGTGAATTGTGCTAGAATCAGGGTGCCTAAATATCTAGACTAAGACTCCTAATAAAAATACATATTTGCACAAGAGTCAACATTTCAAGGTAAATGAGCTCCATTTTTTATGATTTTTCATTTTTTAATTTTTTTGAATTTTGATTTTTTAATTTTTTTGGAATTTTTCAATTTTTTCAAAAAGAAGAAGGAGTTCGTTTTCAATTATAGCAAATTATCATGGTATCTACTCTATACCCCCAAACCTAAACTAAACATTGTCCTCAATGTTTCAAAATATGGAAAGAATTAAAATGCAACATATGGAAAGGGACATGCTGAGTAGAGTAAAAGGAGAGAGAATACCCGATTTCGGCGAAAGCAGAATTAAAACTCCGTTATTCAAGGCAAAAATCCAACATATTTTAGCCGAGATCAAATTGGATTAGCAAAATATATACAAAAGGAACAAAAGGTTTTTTTTTTTTTTTTTTTTTTTTAAATAAAATAAAATTTGGTTTTTGTATGGGAGCAAGCCCACTGTGCAAGCCTCTAATGAAATGGATGGAAGGCTGCGGCCCACGAAACACTAAGTTTTAATTTTGAAAGTTTAATTTGGCCCAGTTGGTTAAGGCCCGACGTTTGTTTTAAAACTTTGGTTTCGAGGTCCACTTTCGAGTGGAATACAAGTCCAATTGATGCTTACAAGCTCAGCTGGGTTTAAACCCAGAGTTCAAAATACAAGTCCAATGAAAGAATTTAAACAAGCCCACACAAAATAAATACAAGCCCACAACAAGCCCAAAAATAATTATTACAAACCCAAAATAGGAAAATAAAAAGCCCAAAAAAATTGGGTTAATTATTACAAGCCCACAATTAAATAATTTTGGAAGCCCACAGGTTGGGTTCTCTCAATGGAATGGGTTTAGGCTTACCTTTTTAGCACAGCCCAGCTGCTCTGATATTGTTGCAAAAACCCAGTTGGGTTTTGGTTCTTTTCCTTGGTGGCGTCCCAGCAGAGGAAAAACAGGTTCAGAATCAGCAGGTCCAACAGCAAATGAAATGAAGCAGATGCAGATGCAAATGCTATGAAATGAAATACAAAATAGCTAAGAAAAACACAGATAAAACACAGCACCAATCCCCGGCAACGGCGCCAAAAACTTGGTAGGCATCTAAAAGGTCCTACAAATTATAACCGCAAGTGCACGGTCGTCAGTTGTAGCTCGTGCAAGTACGGGTCGATCCACAGAGATCGGGTGTGTTTCGGAAATGTGTCTTAGCTAATTGGGTTCCTAAATTTGCTTTGGGCTTAGAAGCCCTTTGGAAGTGTTGGGCTTAAAGTGCTAATGGGCTTGTTAAAATGAACTGAGCATGGGCTCAGTTTGTCTTTGAAGTGCAAATGGGCTTTGGCCTTAAACTTAGGCTTTTGATTAAGCCCACAGTTAAGTTGGATTGGGCCTTAATGAGTTTGGGCTTTGGTCTTAAACAACTGGGCTTTGATTTTGGTCTGCTGATGAGCCCAAGTTATGCTCTGGGCTTGGTTACTGAGTTAGGCTTTGGGCTTACTATGGAATTCAAAGGATTGAGAGTGAACTGAGCTTTTGGGCTCAGTTGAAGCAGCAGTCTTTGGCTTGGCCATGGAAGGCAGCAGCAGTGGAAGGGAGGCAATGCACAGCAGCAGAAGTGCAAGAGCTCAGAGAAAGATGATTGGCAGCAGCAGCTGCAGAGAGGCAAGTAGCAGTGCAGCAGGCACCAGTAGCAGCACACCAGGAGAAGTGGCAGCAGCACAGAAAATGCACAGCAATGCAGTGCAACAGAGCTGCAGCAGGGGAAACAGCAGTGAAGCACAAGCAGTGCACAAGAGCAATACAGCACAAGTGCTGCAGGGGCAAGCAATGGAAAATGCACAGTAGTGCAGCAGCAACAGAGTTGCAGTAACAGCTGCAGCTACTGTTGATGAGATACTCGCTCCATCTCGTCGACCCACTCTTCTCCTGCTTCTTCTCGTTCCTCTCGAGCTCCAATTGATGCTTTAATCATCATTTATATCACCAATTTCTCACCTAGGGTTTCAGGCAGAGAGATGAGAAATTGAGGTTGTAAATGATGATTAAAGAGATGGTACGTGATGGGTTTAGGTAGAATAGAGTTGGGGAGAAATTAGTGGAGTGATTTGGGGTGAGGTGGTGGTGATGGAGATGGACATGGTGGTGGTACGGGGCATGGCGGTTCTGCAGAGGGGGTGATGGAGGAGATGGTTCGATGGAGAAGGGAAGGGTGCGTTTGGTTGAGGTGTAGGTGCTCGGTCGCTAGGGTGTGAGGCGAGTGTATCGAGTGTGATGATCTGCGACGCTGCACCGTGGGATAGGGAGATGAAAGATCAATCGGACGGTGAGATGAAGTGAAGCTTGTAGCGACCGCTGGATTTTTTTATACAACGAAGTTAACGGCTCTAGATGGGGTTAGGTGTTGTAGTGTAAGGCGGAGATATCAAACGTTGATGAACAGCAAGGGAGCGACCGTTGGATTCAACAACCATCTAATCTGAAGGCTTGGAATTTCAGCGCTGTGGTGCTTGGCAGAGACTTCAGATTTTGATGCTCTATGAAGGAGCGACCATCGGATGCTTCTGAGAACTGATCTGACGGCTGAGAACGGAGGCGCTTTTGTGTGTAGAAAATGAGGTTGTGCGCACCATTCTTCGCGGCTTCCTTGCGTAACTTCTCCCGGCTTTTCACTACTTTTCTGCTCTTTTCGCTCCGCGACTCATCCGAACTTTATTTATTACCTAAAAATGCAAAATTAATTAATAAAAATATTTATTCTTGAAAACAATGAAAATACAGAAAATGGGATAAAATGTAGAATTAATGCATAAAAGATGAGTTAAAATGCCAACAAAAAGGGATAAATATATACAATATTTGGCACTCATCAAATACCCCCAAACCTGAATTTTACTTGTCCTCAAGTAAAACAAAACTAAGGAAATCCTAACTATACCACTGTCGCTGGTCTCTCGAATGCATTTAGCGTATGCACTAAGCTTTTTAAACCACTAAGTGTCCCTAGTGGACGAGTTGAAGTCTCGTGAAGGTTTGCTTAGAACGTACCTACAAAGTTCTAGGTCAAAATATAAGCTCAGATTCCATCAAACGTGACATGTGCAAAACAGTTTAAGCTCACAGCAAAATGGAGATGTCAATCTAGCTATCGAAGGCACAATCCTAGCACTGATAACAAATAAAGACATGTGATAAGAGTGTAAAGTGTATCTACACATGTGTAAAGAAAGATCTGAAGTCATGACTACTAATCACCAAGAGATAGTTTCTCAGGCTAAGAACTGAGGTCGAAATCTAGCTAGCTGTCCGGACTTTACGAGAATGGTGAATGAGTTGGAGGTATTTCACAATTTCTCGCGTTGTACATCAATGGCATACACCCTCCTTGCTTACAACACAAAACACAAAAGATGACTATTTACATGACTCTTATTTACATTGACAAATCTCTTTTTATTTTTGGAACAAGAGATGATGGAATTGATAAATACTTGATTTTTTTTTTTTGGTATTTTTCTGATATTTTTTTTCTGAATATATACATCGTTTTTTTTTTTTTTTTTTTTTTTTTTTTTTTTTTTTTTTTTTTTTT
>NC_039366.1:193533615-193538147 GCF_003573695.1 Papaver somniferum | reverse complement strand
CTCCTAATGATTTGGTCTGGACAGTACTTGAACAAATATGGGTCATCCCAAAGGAAATGTTTGACTTCAGCCAGGAATTTAGAGCGGTCTTGTCTTGACCAACGTGAGGGATCCTACCTGTAGCGAGGTAGTTAACAATATCAGCAAACCAAGGAAGGTCTGAGATAGACATCAGCTGTTCATCTGGGAATGATTCTCTAATCAGCTCACAATCATCAATAGACTCTAAAGTTAATCTAGACAAATGATCAGCAACCACATTCTCACAACCTTTCTTATCACGGATTTCGAGATCGAATTCCTGTAATAAGAGTATCCATCGAATAAGGCGAGCTTTAGCATCCTTCTTGGAAAGAAGATACTTCAAAGCCGCATGGTCTGTGTATATGATGATCTTAGACCCTATCAGATAAGATCTAAACTTGTCTAATGCGAAAACGACGGCAAGCAATTCCTTCTCGGTAGTTGAATAATTGAGTTGGGAATCATTAAGGGTTTTGCTAGCATAGTATATCACATATGGTAGTCTATCAACTCGCTGTCCTAAAACAGCACCAACAGCATAATCAGAGGCATCACACATAAGTTCGAACGGAAGCTTCCAATCGGGTGGTCGGACTATAGGAGCGGTGGTGAGAAGGGTTTTTAATTCCTCCCATGCCTTCACACAGGCATCATCGAAATTGAAGGCAACATCTTTGGAGAGAAGACTGCACAGAGGTCTGGAAATTTTGCTGAAATCTTTGATGAATCGCCGGTAAAAACCAGCATGACCTAGAAATGATCTGATCTCCTTCACAGAGCAAGGTTGTGGTAGATGTTGAATGAGGTCTACTTTAGCTTTATCCACTTCAATTCCTTTCTCCGAGATGATGTGTCCTAGAACTATTCCTGAGTTCACCATAAAATGGCATTTTTCCCAATTTAGAACAAGGTTCTTTTCTTTACATCTGGATATCACGAGGGCAAGATGCTTCAAACACTCGTCAAACGAGGAACCAAAAACAGATAAATCATCCATAAAGATCTCGAGAAAACTATCTATCATGTCAGAAAAAATGCTCATCATGCAACGCTGAAAAGTAGCAGGTGCATTACACAACCCGAAGGGCATACGTCTATAAGCAAACGTCCCAAATGGACACGTGAATGTAGTTTTTTCCTGATCTTCCGGAGCAATGTGAATTTGGTTATAACCGGAAAAGCCATCTAGAAAGCAGTAGTGACTGTGTCCAGACACACGTTCTAGCATTTGGTCAATGAAAGGGAGCGGGAAGTGATCCTTCCTTGTTACTGTGTTCAACTTCCTGTAGTCGATGCATACTCGCCATCCTGTGATTGTACGAGTAGGGACTAATTCATTCTTGTCGTTCTGAACAACAGTAATGCCTGACTTCTTAGGCACAACTTGAATGGGGCTAACCCATTTGCTATCGGGAATTGGGTATATGATACCCGCATCGAGTAGTTTCAGGATCTCTCCTTTGATTACATCTCTCATGTTAGGATTAAGTCTCCTTTGCATTTCCCTTGATGGTTTGGCATTCTCTTCAAGGTTAATGTGGTGCATGCAAATGGTGGGACTAATTCCTTTGAGATCTGAGATGGTCCATCCTAAGGCCTCTTTGTGTTCCTCAAGTACTTCTAAAAGCTTGTTTTCCTGTTCTATGTTTAATCGTGAAGAAATGATAACAGGTAAAGTATCAGAAGGACCTAGAAATGCATACTTCAAAGTATCAGGTAATGGTTTCAATTCCTGTTTGGCCTTAGGAGACTCATCTGAAGATATAACAGACTTCTCAGAAAGTGGGAGTTGTTCCACTGTAGTCTGCCATTTAGTGATGTCCATTTGAGGTACAGATTCGAGCAAAGATTGGACTTCACCAATGTATTCATCATCATACAACTCCAAGTTAACATCTTCCAAACATGCTTGCCAGGGATCTTTTGACATAATGCCAGTCAATGAATCTTGTATCAAACTCTCAATCATATTGACCTCATGTACATCCTCATCATCAAGATTCACATGATGTTGACTAACATTAAACACATTCAGCTCGACAGTCATGTTCCCAAAAGACAGCTTCAACACTCCATTACGACAATTGATGATCGCATTAGATGTCGCCAAGAAAGGACGTCCTAAAATGACAGGAATGTGACTATCCGGGTTTTGTACAGGTTGAGTGCCTAAGACAATGAAGTCTACGGGAAAATAGAATTTGTCAACCTTGATCAAAACATCTTCCACCACCCCACGAGGAATCTTGACAGATCGGTCTGCTAGTTGTAGAGTGATAGATGTTGGTTTCAACTCCCCAAGACCTAACTGCTCATAAACAGAATATGGCAGTAGGTTAACACTTGCACCTAGGTCTAATAACGCTTTATTGACCGTGTGTTCTCCTATAGTGCAAGAAATTGTTGGACATCCTGGATCCCTAAACTTGGGTGGAGTTCTGTTCAGAATGATGGAACTCACTTGCTCAGCCAAGAAAGCACGTTTTTGCACATTGAGCTTGCGCTTTTGAGTGCACAAGTCTTTGAGGAATTTGGCGTAAGAAGGGATTTGCTTGATTGCTTCAAGAAAAGGAATGTTGATGTTGACTCTCTTGAACAGATCTAACATCTCATTGTAATGGGTACTTTTCTGTTGATAGATCAATCTCTGAGGAAATGGAGCAACAGGAAGATGAGTTGGCAAAGGGACATTCACAGCAGTAGAATTGTCAGATTTTCCAACTTGCTCAGATTCTTTGGTTTTCTGGGGTTGTGGAGACAACGTGGAATTTGTATCAGACTCATTAGGTTCGCCTACGTTGTTCTCGATGACTTTACCACTTCGGAGGGTGGTAATGGCATGGATTTGATCAGGTGAGGTTTCAGTGCAGGATGTTGTGCCTGTTTGAAATATCCTCTTTGGATTTTGTTGGGGTTGGCTCGGAAGTTTACCCTTTTCTCTCTATTTGATCCATCTTTTGATCTAGATTTTTCTGACTTTGCATCAAACTCTGAAACATTTCCTCTAAGGTGGATAATCTCTTGTCTGTATTGTGCTGAGGATATGATTGTTGTTGAGGGTTTGATTGTTGCTGAGGGTTTCTCGGGTGTTGATAACCTTGATTATTCTGATATCCCTGATTGTTTTGATAGCTCTGATTGTTTTGATAGCTTTGACTGGGTTGAGATGGTCCTCATTGAGTGGGCCCTTTTGACCATGAAAAGTTAGGGTGGTTTCTCCATCCTGGATTGTAGGTCTGTGAATAAGGGTTATGCTCTGGTTTCTGAAACATGGCATGTGCCTGTTCAAGCCTAGACTCCTGGACTGCAAGCAAATCTGGACAATTTTGGAACTGATGGTTGGGGTCGTTACAAGCAGCACAAATAGATGAAGCGACATGTTCTCGGAGAGTAGTGGTGGAAGGTTTTGAATTTTTATGTAGTTCTAACTCTTCTAATCTCCTAACTATTGATGCCATGTTTGCTCTACCCTCAAAATCCGCTTCACTCCTAAAAGCCTTTGCTTCGGATGTAGTCTTTCTGGTCTCACGAATGGATTCCCACTGTTGCGTCTTTTCAGCTACTTCAATCAAGAAGTCCCAAGACGCGTCAGCAGTTTTATCTACGAATAGACCATTACACATCGACTCAACCGTTGTTCGGGTGGACACATCTAGACCCTCATACAAAATTTGCACAAGTCTCCATTTTTCAAAACCATGATGGGGACATTGGAGCAATAGTTCATTGAATCTCTCCAGGTATCTAGCTAAGGTCTCACCTTCTAATTGCACAAAGCTATTCAGACTTTGACGAATTGTCGCAGTCTTGTGGTTCGGGAAAAACTTTTTGAAAAACTCCTTTGTGAGGTCATCCCATGTCATGATGGATTGAGGCTGTAAAGCATAGAGCCAGGCCTTTGCCTTATCTTTCAGGGAAAAAGGAAAAAGCCTTAACTTCAGGGTTTCGTCGGTCATTTGAGTGAAACGCAGAGTTCCACAAATTTCCTCGAATTCTCTCACGTGGTGGTAAGGGTTTTCATTCTCAACACCTCTAAAAATAGGAAGCATCTGTATTGTGCTAGATTTCAGCTCATAATGGCCATTAGCCTCGGGCAGCAAAATACAGGACGGTTGACTGGCTCTAGTTGGGTACATATAATCCTTGAGGGTACGTGGTTCTCCCATTGTTTCTGGTTGATCTGGACTGTCTCCCTCAGAACTTAGAATTTCGATAGGTTCGTCTGGGTTAATTCTAACAAGTCTGTTTGTCTGGTCTCTGTAGGTCACAATCATGTCCTAGTAGGTACCTTAACTAACATGTTGGTCAGACAGAGCAATCGGAAACAATTTGGCCCAAGGGTTATGCAGATTTGGTTTTTGAATGGGTTTTGGTTTAAAGAAGGGGTTTTGTTTTTGGTTTAAAAATTTTGGGTTTTTGAAAATTTTTGAGCTAAACCTAGCATAAGTTATCACAACTCATAAAAGAAAATAAAAACAATAATAATAATTAAAACAAGCCCATAAAAG
>NC_039366.1:193530663-193533442 GCF_003573695.1 Papaver somniferum | reverse complement strand
AAAAAAAAACAAAAAAGAAAATAAATAAAAATTATTACAATCCCAAATAAAAAAAAAGGAAAAGAAAATAAAAATTATTACAATCCCAAAATAAATAATTAAATAAATTATTACAAACCCAAATTTGAATTTAAATGAGGCCCAAGTGGGTTAACTCATGGGTTAGGCTTACTTGTTTTTGGAGGGAAGCCCAAAAATAGGCTTTTAGTCCCCTTTTAGTTGCAAGGCCCAGTTGGGCTTTAGGATCGTCCTAGCAGCTCACGTCCAAGCCCAGCAGCAGCATGTGAAGCAGAGCCCAGCAGCAGCAGCGAAGCCCAGGAGCAGTGAGTTGCAAGCCCAGAGAAGAAGTTGCAAGCCCAGAGAAATTGAGGTTACTGAGCCCAGCTCAGTTGGTTCAAGCCCAGTTCAGAGGGTGCACAAGCCCAGCAGCAGCTTCAGTTGGCAGCCCAGTTGGATTGGCAGCAGGCTTTGGCTTTGGCTTTGGCAGCAGCAGCACAGCAACAGCACCAGCAGCAGCTAGGCAGCTTCAGTTTGGCAGCAGCAACAGCAGCAGCAGCAGCAGTAGCAAGTTGGCAGCAGCAACAGCTTGGCAGGGCCAACAACAACAGCAGACTTTGATGCACACACAATACACTTGCAGCAGCTTCAGCAACACTTGCAGCAGCACATTGAAAACTTCAAAAAGATGGCAGCCAGCTCCCCGGCAGCGGCGCCAAAAACTTGGTGTGGTTCTAAAGATGCACACAATACACTTGCAAGTATACAAGGTCAAGATTTGTAATAAAAGGGTGAGTAGGGGTTTGTCCACAGGGAGAGGAGCATATAAGAAGTTTTCCTAGGCTAATAAGAGTGGCAATGCACTATGACAGTGAAGGTTTCAGGCATACAAACAAGAATGCAAGGTAAAGCAATGGAGAAACAGGCTAAGAAAAGCAGCAATTAACCAAGGCTTGGCAGCCAAGGGCAGGGTGAGGATTATGCACTGACTTCAGTGCACAAAAGCTACAGGGTGCAGGAAAATAAAAGGCAAGAAAATATAACTGAAATGCAAACACACAGGACTTGAAAAATAGAAGTGACTGAAAGAGAAGTGGTGGGTAAGCCAAGGCATATGATCCACCTTGTGTCCTAATCAAGTGACATGGTCTAGGTTATGTTCATTCCTAAGCATACAACTAGAAATGGAAGAACACCAACTTGCTCACTAGTCTACCCCTAGCATTGGCTGTCTTTTGACAGTACAGCCAATCACAGGCTCTATGAGCATTGGCATCTCTCATTTGCACAATCAAAAACATACAAGGAAGAACTATCCTAGCTCACTTACACTTGACAGTGCACAAGGCTTCACTGAGCCTTGGCCTGAAGTTGATTAGCTCATGCTAACCATGTATTGGAAACATACATACATCATATGAGATAATTTAAACACAAATTGCAGCATATCAGATAACTACAACAGAAGCAAATTGCAACTTTCAACTGACAAGCAACTAAAATTTGAAGTTCATAAAAATTGTAGCAAATTCTCTACTGGCTAGTCCAGAGAGGTATACAGTGTCCTTCTAATACTTCACACCACATCAATTTATACCCATTACACATAATTAGGTTTTCCCCCAATTTTCCCCCAAAATCAGTGAAATTAGGTTTTGCAAATTACCTAATTTTATGGCACAATTCCTCCCATGTGCGACGACCCATCCTTCCTCTGACGCTCCTGCTGCTATCCACGCCTCCAATTGCTTCATCTATCAATCTAATTCACCAAATCCAATCCTAACAGTGAAGAGGATGGTGGAGTTGTTGAAATAGAGTAATAGGTGATAGGGGTGATGATAGTAGTGATGGGTTGTGGTTGTTGTGGAGAGTTGGTGGTTTGGTGGCTGTTGCAGGAGGGGTGGTGACGACAGGGAAGAAGGTGGTGGTGATGGTGGTGCGGCAGGGTATGGTGGTTGCAGACGGGGTGAGGGTGATGGAAGAGTGGCTCGATAGAATGGGAGAAGGGTGCGTTTGGGTGGGTGGTATAGGTTCGGTTGCTAGGGTGTTAGGCGGGCGTATCGAGTTTGATGTTCTGCGATGCTGAGTCACTGGATGCGAAGCTGGTAGGTAGATCGGACGGTGATGTGAAGTGAAGCTTGTAGCGACCGTCAGATTTTTTTGATTCAACGAAGTTAACGGCTCTAGATGGGGTTAGGTGTTGTAGTGTAAGGCGGAGATATCAAACGTTGATGAACAGCAAGGGAGCGACCGTTGGATTCAACAACCATCTAATCTGAAGGCTTGGAATTTCAGCGCTGTGGTGCTTGGCAGAGACTTCAGATTTTGATGCTCTATGAAGGAGCGACCATCGGATGCTTCTGAGAACTGATCTGACGGCTGAGAACGGAGGCGCTTTTGTGTGTAGAAAATGAGGTTGTGCGCACCATTCTTCGCGGCTTCCTTGCGTAACTTCTCCCGGCTTTTCACTACTTTTCTGCTCTTTTCGCTCCGCGACTCATCCGAACTTTATTTATTACCTAAAAATGCAAAATTAATTAATAAAAATATTTATTCTTGAAAACAATGAAAATACAGAAAATGGGATAAAATGTAGAATTAATGCATAAAAGATGAGTTAAAATGCCAACAAAAAGGGATAAATATATACAATATTTGGCACTCATCACAAGACAGTAGAAGCTCACAGCAAAATGGAGATGTCAATCTAGCTATCAAAGGCACAATCCTAGCACTGATAACAAATAAAGACATGTGATAAGAGTGTAAAGTGTATCTA
>NC_039366.1:191911344-191932466 GCF_003573695.1 Papaver somniferum | reverse complement strand
AAACTATAACCCTTAAAAGTATTACGAAGAAAAACATAATAGGTTAATAAAAATGTATACGATAATTACCTCGGTTTCATATATTTCTTTGGCCCAAGAGTTTTTGTATCCAAATAAAAATTCTCCTCCATCCTCCGGCAGCCCAAGGATTATACCTTCTGGAATATCCTTCACCTTCAGTTCATCTGCGACAATGTGTTGCGCTTTCTTTCGAAGATGATTTTTATTTTCGGCTTCTCCTTCTTCTTGAGCACCACTAGGTTGTCCTACTTCTTCGGGTGCTTGTATTTCAATTTCTGGTTGTGATGCTGGACCACTTGGTTGAACACCTTCTTGATCTGGTTGTGATTGAGAGGCACTTGGATGAACACCTTCTTGAGCTGGTTGTGATTGAGAGACACTTGGTTGAACACCTTCTTGAACCAGTTTTGACTGAGGGGCACTAGGTTGAACAGCTTCTTGATTTTCTTGTTGAGTTCCATGTAGATCACTTGAAGCAGCTTTAGCAGTCCTAGATCTCCTAGCACTAGCTGTCAGGTTGATACACATTTTCTTCCTTGCACTAGCTAAGACAATTGCATCTTCATGTTTTTTACCTCGCATATCCCTAAACAACAACAGAAAGTGTAACAGGTTAGTAAACTCTATAATCGGTAGTTAATGTAAAACCAAACTTTCTGAATATATATATTCGGTAGGTTGAGTAAACCATTAGCCTCCGATTGTGCATAATCAGAAGTCCAGTTCACCAAAAACCCACTGAATACGAATAATCGGAAACAAAAGAATTTTTTGGTGTTCGAATATGTTTATCTACACAAAATAATTGAAAAATAATAAAAAATATACCCTTCTGAATGCATCACAATCGGAAGCCTCACAAAACTAATGTCTACCTAATATGCATCACTTTGTGTCCATAAACTACTAATATGGTTGATCCTAAAAAATCGGAAGCAAATTACACAACATATCAACTGATTACTGCATCCCTAATACTTGTTCTTACCTAGTATATTCGGAAGTCAAAAACACAATTAGATTTCGATTATGATCGATTTACGCCTCAGTAATGAAAAATGTTCAACAATCGGTAGGCAACCTAAATATTTAGCACCCGAATATGACGAATGTTCTTGTGAAATGAAGAAATCAACAACAATCGTAAGTTTAAAACAATTACTAACCTACCGAATATGGGTAATAACCGAAAAACCCTAAAAAAAATCATGGATTCGACGAATTGAACCAATATAAACCAAATTAATGGTCGAATCTTACCTAATTGGCGCCATTTCAAGTTGCTGGAGAGTTTGGCTTTCAGTTTCGCCTATATTAGGGGTCGCATCTTCTTCGTGTTCTCGGTGTTCTTCGGGTTCGTGAGTTAAAACTTCTTTATTATGAGCATGTAATCCAATTTTTGGATCCTTACCGCGATAAATGTTGTTGGTTTTATCTTTCTGATTATCCTTTTCTTTCATCTTTATAGAGAATAATCGACGATGATTCAATTCGACGATTAACGATGTATATCGCGGAGAGCGGGAGAGTTTTCCTCTATGCAATTAGAAGGAAAAAGGAGAAGAGGAGTTGAAGTTGAAAAGAAAATGAAATGAAATGAATTTTGGTTGATTTTGGTTTTATCTGTCAAACGGTTAATAATTGGTAGGCAATACCACATCATAAACTACCGATTGTTGAGTAACCAAAATCGGTAGGGTTTGTTACTTAAATACCTACCGATTATAGGAAGCCCCAAATCGAACCTCTGCCAAATTCCATAGGTTTCAAGGGTACAGAGCCGACCATAACCATTTGGTTGGTGTTTTGGATGTAGTCATAATCGGAATGCATATGGATTACAAAAGCTTCCGATTATAGGTTGCCCCAAAAGAAGTTTTTCTAAAATCCTTCATTTAATGAATTTGAAATCTACCATAATCGGGAGGGATTGTTAATTGTAGCTTGCCGATTATGTGAATCCCCAAATCGTTATCTTAGACAGTTTTAAATTCGTCTAATTATATAGGAGCCCAAAATTTCCCCAATATAAAATTCTAAAGATTGCTAATTTCTATACTTTAACAATCGGTAGCTTATTAAGTGATATTACCTACCGATTGTTATAGAATCCAGATACGAGTTAGGCACAAAAACGAACTTAATCGATAGTATAAATCACGCTAGTAAGCTTATGTTTGCGTTATATCAATCGGGCACAAAATAGCTTCCGACTATGGAAGGGCATTAAGGTATTCTCTGCGTTTTTGGACATCTCTTAACGTTGTGGATTGGTTGGGAATAAAAAATTTGCCCCTAATTTTTTTGGGGTCCCCTAAAAATGGCGGGTTATTAAACACACACACAAAAAAAAGCAAGATTGCTAAAGGGGGATGCCAAAACTTCCAGGGATACCATTCTAAGATAAAATGATCCTGACCGCTGGATCATTCAACGGTATCACCTGCTAATACTGGCATCTTTTTTTAGCAATCATGCGAAAATAAAAAAAGGTTATTGGAATGGCTCCCGAAGGAAATGTATCCCATTTTTATTGACATGGTTATAATGACATAATCTTGACATTTTAGCACCTTTTTTTCTACCAAGCCCAACCGACAATGAATTTGATGCTAATTTTTTAATGTCATGTTCTTCTCAAAATCCTCTACACTCCACCAAAAATGGGAGCAATCCAAGATGTATAAGACCATCATATACCATTTTAAATATCAACCGTTGAAGATTAAAGATTAAAATTAAAATTTGTGGATGGTGAAGTTTCGTATTTCAGAAAAATTTCATTTTTGATAGGAATGTAGATATTTATAAGAGGAACATGTCATCAGAATCTTAGCTTCAAATTCATTTCCGATAGGGTTTGGTAGAGATTTATAAAATTATGTCATTATAACAATCTTATTGGATCCTTTCCCTTTCATATTTACATGAGATTTACCAGCTAGCTTAGCTAATGCATCCCGCTTGCCTATCATATTTTCCATTTATATACACACATTTATAATCTTGGATTATACAAGTGAGGAAATGTTGATTTTATAAATTGTTTATAATGAGAAATTTTGTCCAGTGCAATGCATAATGAACTTCATTAATAGCCTGAAGTAGAGAGAGATTCTCTCAAGCATAGATAACTTTCTCCAACTAGAGAAAGTTAGACCACTTATTCGCTGAAAGCACGGACTGAGCTTCAGCATATACTAACGAGTCTGCATAAGTTATCCAGCATCTAGCTTCCCCCGGAAACTCTGTTGGCTTCGCTGCCTACAAGATTGGAACTGTTAGTTCTGGAAGCATCAACGAACATAAAATCACATTTTGTATGTCTCATAAGCAAATCATATTCTCTGAAAACTTCGAGGACTATTAAGTTCCCAATATACTAGTTTGACTTTTGGCTTGATACCGAAAAACACATTGCTGACTCATTTTCATGCCACACATAAACTAGTAGACCATCTCCTAAAGGGCATCTGATTTCTATTTTGGAGATGTTTCGGGACAAAACTCTTCCTTTAATCTACTGATATACTCCCTATAATTTTAAAAAAGATATATTATAGCTTTTTCAATCTTGATCAAAGTCATATATGTTAGAATTGTCGATGTTTAAGAAGGTTCCAGAATTTTCTAGAATCATCTAGGTTTTTTCTTATTTTGGTATAGTCAGAGGTTTCATATTTTAGTTAAACTCAAGGTTTCCTTTCTTATCTATGTTTAGGTTTCCTAGTATAACTCATATACTTGGAAGACAAGTTTGTAACCTATATAAATAGGTGTACAAGTGTTAGGGAAAACACACACACCACAGAATTTAGAGGAGTTCTCACAATTAGAGAATTTTAGGGTTTAGAACGTTTGTTCATAGAGAATTAGTTTGGTGTTTGTGAACAAGAACCTGCTGCTCATAGTTGTGGTTTAATTCTATGTAATTTTTTATAATAACAGTTGATCGTAGCCGTCTGTGGACGTAGGCATCTTTCCGAACCACGTTAAATCTTGTATCTTTCTTTGTTTCGTTTAGTGCATCTTATTTCTATTTTCTGTAGTTCTACATTGATCCAAAGAACTTTTAGTGTCTTGTGAGGTTAATCATAAGGCATTAATCCTAACAAGTGGTGCGGTGAGCGTGGAGAGGATCATAGTTAGAAGTGAAGATGTTTAGTTCTACATCAAGTGGATTTTCGAAGGTGCATGGATTTGATATTATCAAGTTCAATGGGAAGAATAATTTCACATCATGGAAAACTAATGTAAAAGATATTCTTGTTAGTACGAAACAAATCAAAGCTATCAAGGCGAAGCCAGCAACGTTACCAAAGGATTTGACTGATGAGAAGTGGGCTGACCTTGATTTGGAGGCGTGTTCAACTATTCGTTTATGTTTGTCAATGGAGATCACTCATAAATTTTCGAGTGAAACCTCTGCAAATACGTTGTGGAAGAAGTTAGAGAAGCTTTACTTATAAAAGGATTTGACTTTAGAACTTTACCTGAAGCGTAGACTCCATGCCTTTAGGATGTCTCCAGGTAAGTCTATGATTGATCATATTAATGAGTTTAATAGGATCTGTTCAGATTTGTCCAATATCAATGTCACTATCTCTGATACGGACAAATACATGATACTATTATGTTCTTTTCCTCCGTCGTATGATTCTTTCGTTGACTATTTGTTGAATGGGAAAACCGATGAAGTCGATGATGATGAAGAGAAGTTGTTTTTCGATGATGTGGTCTCTGCTTTACAAGCTAAGGCATTAAGGAAGCAAGAGTTCAGCGATGAAGCACAAGTCGAGGGCTTGTTTGTTGATAGAGGAAAGAATGGTAATGGTAATAGGAAGTCAAAGCCAAAGAATCATTCCAAAAAGAGCGATATTGAGTGTTACTATTGTCGGAAAACTGGTCATATTAGGGCTGATTGTCTCAAGCTTAAGGAAAGAGATGAGAAACGTGAGAAATCAGATTCGAAGAATGTTGTTGCTTCAGTTGCTGAAGGAAGTGAAGTTTTAGAAAACCCAATGTGTGGTTTTGATGAATAAGTGTTAACCGTTACATCAAAGAGTTATCTCAATGATGGTTGGATGCTTGATTCCGGTGCTTCCTATCATATGTGTCCTTCAAAGGATTGTTTCACTACTTATAGAGAAGTGAATGGTGGTACTGTTATGATGGGCAATTCTAATGCCTGCAAAACAGTTGGAGTTGGTACGGTACAGGTTCGTTCGCATGGTGTTATCACAACACTTTCAGAGGTTAGACATGTTCAAGATTTGAGGAAGAGTTTGATTTCGTTAGGAGTACTTGAATCACTTGGATACAAGTATATTGCTGAATATGGATTCTTGAAGGTATCCTATAATGATAGTTTGAAGATGACTGGTGAAAGACATGGTAATTTATATTTTCTAAAAGGAGATATAGTTTGTGGCGGAGCTATGGTTTCTCAATCAATTGATGAGAAGCAGGTGGAGTGAACACATTTATGACATATGCGTATTGGGCATATGAGTGAGAAAGGTATGTCGGTGTTGAGTAGTAAAGGCTTGCTTGGAGGTGAGAAGACATGCAAGCTTTATTTATGTGAGCATTGCATCTTTGGGAAGCAATGTAGGAGCAGTTTTGGTACCGCTGTACATCACACACAGGGTATGTTAGATTACATCCATTCGGATGTTTGGGGTCCCTCTCGTATGGTTTCTAAGGGAGGTGCTAGGTGGTTTGTGACCTTCATCGATGACTTTTCGAGAGAGTTTGGCTTTACACCATGAAGCATAAGAATGAAGTCACCGAGGTGTTTAAGAAGTGGAAGACCATGGTACAGAAACAACTTGGTCGTGTGGTTAAGAAGATACGTTCCAATAATGGCGGTGAATATATCGAAGACCCACTAAAGAAGTTTTGTGAGGAACAAGGTATCGTTAGGCACTTCACAGTTAAGGGTACACATCAGTAAAATGGAGTAGCCGAGAGAATGAATCGAGCGTTACTTTAGGAAGGTTCCAGAATTTTCTAGAATTTTACAGCGGATGACACACCTCGACTTTCAATTGCAAATGTTAATCTATTGTAGGAGTCTGAATTATCAATTGCAAATGTGTAATTAGTTGATATATTCCAACCTTTCTTAGTGCATTTACAGGATTATAAAGAAGATCTCAAGAACTACCCAGAGGAGACTCCAAGGGATGTTATTAATGGTTGCATCCTGAAGTTGTGCCGGGCTCTTGTGCACTCAACAGATAAAGGAAATATCAAGGAAGGAATACAAAAGCTTGAAGGTGAAATGAGAAAATTTCAGTTATAAACAGTTCTAACATTTTCTGTCGATGTTGAATAACTGTACTTTGTATGCTAAATCAAGCAAATTGAAATAGTTTTCTCGCTCTCGGCTGGATTTTAGTGCTCACTACCTAGTTAAAACTGGTAATTTGTTTTTGTAGGCGGTCTTAGGGATGTACTGGGTGAACTTAGCCCAGTTCAAAAGAGAGAGATGCTTTATCTTCTCGCAGTTGGACATTACAGAGATGGTGTCTATGCAAGTAGCTTATCTTACTTGAACCAATGTTTGGAGGTTTGATCTCATCTCCCGCATCTTTATGTTAACCATAAGGAGTTGTGGACTAAAAACAACCATCCACCAGTAAATATTTTTTTCTCTTTTAATCTCTAATGCTTACCTCTAAGTTAGAAGGTGGAGTGATGTAGGATCACAGATAGCTATCTTTTCTTTATTTGTTTTGAGTTATTAAATTGTTAATATGTCACGTCTCTATCATGCGGCTTTCTTATTGATTAAACTCTTTTATAGGTAGTTTTTATTAATCTTCTTTCATAGTCGTCTTTCTGCTAAGGAACTCTTCTTTATTCTACGTTCTGTGTGAATCAGAATCTGGTTTTCATCTTACCTATTACTGCGCCATGATGGAGGAATATGTTTCGTCCTCCTTCGACAACATTGTCCAGTGGCACAACATTGCGTGTTATCCTGCACATTTCTGTGATGTGTTAAGAGGGTTGACCCCAGCCATACTATGTATGTCAAAGACAACATCTATCTTAAAAATTTAAGTTATACAGTTTCTCTTGCTAGAGCTGATATTTATGCAGCCTATATTCACCTCTAGTTGCAGTAAAATTTCTTTCGAAATGATCTTTCATGGCACCGTTGATCTTCCGAAGAGCTTCTTAGTTTATCTTTAATCTTGAGCCTTTTTCTTTTTGTATGTTAATTTTGTGACTTGGTATGATAATGTGTTTACCGTACATGAGTGTGCATAAACGACGGATTAATAAGAGAATGCTTTTGTAGTCTACTTCTCGGCAACCCAATTTTGTGGTGACAGTATCCTGTGTTGCTTACTCAGCTTTTTTAACCCTTTGCTGGCTAAGAGGTTGATAACTTTTAGTTGAGGGTCATATCTGTTGGTTTAAATTGTTCACTCTGTAACAATCGTTTGCTCTACAACCACCTGTTTTCAGTGCTGTATGTAGGTTTTTGAAGGATAATCACTTTCTTGGATTGAACTTGTAATATATCTCGTTTATGCCGAGGTGTTACACTCATAATTGGTCATAAAGCTGCCTATACACAACTATTCTGGTGATTGTTTCTGGTGACTCTTTTACCACATTGTTTTATGTGGTTTTGTTCTTTCTTACAAGATGAGTTTAGACTGGATATTGATTCCACCTCTGACCTTGCGAAGTTTCTCCTACTTATAACTTGTCTTTTTACTGACATGTTTATTTTTTACACGGGCCTTGAAGTAGATAGGCAAAACATATTCTATGGTACAAGGTGGTTTAACTGTCAAGCTGATCAAGTCGACGCTGGTCCAAGTTTGTTTGTTGGATTCTAATTTTCCTATGCATACACAGGATTGTGAGAGAGATATCGCAGAGGCTGGAGATGATGCATCAGATGAGGTTAAGAATGAAAACATCATCATGTTGTCCTGGGCTCTTGTTCACACAAGACAACCAGAAGATATCCAGCGAGGAATAACTTTGCTCGAAGGCAAGTTAGAATATTTCAGTTAAAAGCAGTTTCTACACTTTCTGAAATGTGAGAGTTATATATTTGTCTTGTGCTTAACACCCTGTTAAAGCTGAAACATTTTTTTTGTAGCCCCTCTTGAGAAAGGTGGACTGAGCCAACTTGAGAAAGGTGGACCGAACAAACTTCAGTTCAGAGATATGCTATATATTCGCTCACTTGGGCATTACATAAGTCGTGACTTCATTAAGAGCTTCAGCGGCGTGTGTCAATGTTTGGAGGTTTGGTCTCCTCTTCATGTTATCCATTAATAGTATTCTAGACTAAAATACCATATGTCAAATTTTATTTACCTGTAAAGCTTTCTCTAAAGTTTGATTGGTGGGAGTGATACTATAGGCTGTGTCCTCCTTTAATGAAACTATCCTTGTAAAACATTATCCAGTAGCGTGATGCTGTGTGTTGTCTTGCACGTATCTGTAACCTGTCGGAGGGTTGACCCCAGTAAAGTTACATATATATATTTTTGTAATAAAACAAGGTTTGCCATGTTTCAATTTACTTTTACATTGGGGTACATAAACAGGAGATGAATTGGATTGTTCTAGACCCAGCTACTTGGTCCTAACTGTTCTGTTTATAATATACATGAATTTGATTTTAGGTTGCACCAGATTTCTGGCAAGGTAGGTGCCTGAGCCGTACAGTATCAACTCGAATGGATAGAGGTGAGTGTTCTTTACTGTTGCTTTTAAAACTTTTTCGGCTTAGGAGTTTGTGTTCCCCAGTTACTCTGTTCAAGGACTTGTATGAAATGAATGCAGGTGAATTTCCCGGCACATTCATTTTATATACTGCTACTTATGGTGCTGCTACATTTGTGCCAGCTATTATCAAGGCAAGAATGCATCTTAAGACATGATATGGCTCATGGAGTGGCATGTAAGAATGATACAGCTCAAAACCACTGTACATTATCTTTTTTGCATGACATTTTCTCACTCTCGACACCTAGTTTAACCCTTGAACATTTGTGATTATATCTCTTTGCTATCTTTGTCAGATCATCTGTCTCAATTGGTGTTGATTTCGCTAACTTACAATGTTGATTTTGCTATCCTGATGGAAATTTTAATTCGTGTTGCATAGAATTTGGTGTAATAAGTTTTTTTTTTCTTCAGGTGCAAAAGGTTTATAAAAGCGAAAGTGTATAGCAACACGCTCATGCAGTAAAGCGCAAAGCCTTGCGGAATTGCAAAACATATAATAATATATTACTTTCTAGTTTTGCTAGCCATGTTTAAAATTTTTGGTGAAGTAGAAAAAGATTTGGAACCCAATCCATCTTCCACGGTTTAAAATCATTTGCTAGTAGAGAAGAGTGAAAAAGGTTTAAGTAGGCCGTCACTTGCGGCACGATTCTCTTTTAAGAGCAAGTTTTATGGTGGAATCCATCCATCTTCCATGCCACTTCAGCACTTGGAATTGTGGATGGAAGAACAAGTGTAGTGATGGAACACAGAAAACGCTAGTAATAATAGCATCGGGAAAACGCGAATAACAATAGCGTCGGGAAAACACGTTTGACTCAAGTCAACGGTCAAAACCTATTCTTAATAGCGCCTAACGCAATTATTAACAACGCTCAAGGTTTTAAAAAGCGGAAGCGTGGGGCAAGCGCTCTCATACTAAAGCGTAAAGCGCTGTGAATACGTAGAGCGAAAGCGAGCTTTTTAAAATATACAAGTAAGAGGTTGTCAACCAAATAAAAAAAACTACGAAGTAGTTCAGACATAATAAATAAATAATTAAACTAACTAAATATGGCATACTGATGCATATTCTACCCAAGAGCTATTTTAATATACTAGCTAGGAATGTCTGCATCATTCATATCATCATGTAGAGAGTCATCTTATCATGATCATTATGCCCCATCAATTAGGTTTATTAGTATTTGGTTAGAAAACGTAAAACAGGCCCTACTGTGTTTCAAAGGCCAGCTTTTTACTTTCTAACACAAGCCAGTTCGTAAAGCGACACTCTAGAAGCGCCTAAACCTGAAGCGCAAAAAAGCGTCCAAAATGCCTTTTTAAACCATGACAACGCTTAAAAACGCAGTTGTTAATAGCGCTTAACGCTGTTGTGAATAGCGCTTTTTGATTCTTATATCCAGTAACACCATCGACCCCTTCTTCCTCCTCAGTCCATCTTCTCTACTCGTGAAAAAAGAAAAAGAAAAACCAAACCTAAAACACCCTTGTTTAATTCTCAGAGCATGGCTTAAATCAATGAAATTGCTTCAAAGGGTTTGTTCTATGCTTCATAAGGAATCAAATCATACTTAAATTTCTCAATTTGATTGAGAATCAAAGAGAGGTTAGTTGACTTATAATTTGAGTTTTTTTTATGGTTTGATGAAATGTAAGGGATTTAGATGATATTATCGTTGATTGTGTGTACGATACTCGATTGTATGATGAATGGTAACAATTTTGATTCTAACAATGACAAATTTGACATGTAATTTAGGGTTTTAGATGATGAACGTTGTGTAATTTAGGGTTTGAGATGATGAACATTGTGAAATTTCCATGAAATAATGAATTAACATGTTTTAGTTACATTATGTAAACAATTTAAGTGCATTGTTGGACTATATTGTTTTTATTTGATGATTTTGTATAGATTATGGATATAGATGTGTATATGACCTTAAGTTCAAAAAAACCCGATGAGAAACATATTTCTACAAGTATAGACCCACTTGATACACAACATGATATCACGTTTAGAAGTAATCTAGAAGACCTTGAGGATTTACATAAACGTGTGGTGGTTCATGAAAGTGCTAGTCAAGTTCTTCAAAATTTCGTCCTTGCTAGATTTTTTCAAATTAGACTTAAGAGAGCTGATCAACAACTAGCTTATGCAATCATAGAGAGGTGGTGGTATAGCACCAATTCGTTTCATTTCCCAAATTTTGATATTGGTTTCACCCCTTTAGATTTTGTTCACTTAACCGGAATTTCTATTGGAAATGGTCGTAGAAGATTGGAACACGCCGCTAAAAGTAGATGGAAAAGTAAAGAAAATCAACAACTAGAGGATACCCACTTTAAACCTATGCATGGGTATGGAAACTACAACAAGAATTCACCTGATTTTCCTATTAGTTGCCTCGCAAGCTATATCAAGGACAATCCAATTAATGATGAAATTGGGAGATTGTGACTCGATACTTCATATTTTGGGTGATTTCAAAAGTTTTATTGGCACGTACCACTACAAGAGCAAGCAAAGGTTGGATCGCTTTCTTGCGTGATTTGAATGCGATTGGTAATTATGATTGGGGTTCGGCTTGTATTAGTCACTTGTATAGTAGCATGAGTGCGGTGGCTAGAGGTGAAAAAAACATGTGTGGAATGGCGATGGTTTTAGAATATTGGTTTTACATATATTTTCGTACTTTGACGCCTTTTCTCAAAGAAGGTGAACTGACTGATGTATGGCCTGCAATTATGATATTTAAGAAAGATAGTCTAGTGAAGTTTCAACGGGGTACTTCCAAACACTCTCTTAATACAGCTTGCCAACAAATTGAGTTGAGGAAAATTGTTGGAATGGAATGGCAACCATGGTCCACTAGTATGTATAGATATCATCCTGATATAGTGCATGCTCGCGGAATCTCCAATCAAAGAGTGGCTTTCTATAATCCGGAAAGCGATACTAGTATCATGTATCTTGGTGAACGGTTTTTAAGGAAAACAAGAGGATTTATAACAATTCCAAGAAGTCCACGTGAACGTTTTGAAGACTTCGCTACCCCCATGATCCTATTGATGTGGTTGAAGGCCGAGACTATAAGCATGTTGATGAGAGCGTGTATGTGTGGTGGTGGAAGCAACAATCTATTGGAATTTTTCTCCCAGAAATATATCGTCAAGAAAACAGAGATGAAGTTGGAGCTACAAGTACTCAGGATCCGCCATTTCTTGTGAATCTGGTCCCCCCAATACATCCATCACAGTATAAGTATGATAATGTCTCACGAGCTTCACCTGAATTTCCAAGAGTTTCTTTATGTACCATACGTTCATACAGTGAAGACAACAGTGTTCAAGTGCCTTTGCAACCACCCGATCCTCCTCCATTAATGTTTGATGCTAATTGGGGAACAAGGGTTAGTAATTTTTTTTTTTGCCATATTATTATGATTTATTTTACACATATTAGAAGTTTCTTAATATATTTGCTATGTTGATGTTTCTTTTCGGGAGCAATGGAAAGATTTTGCGCAAGTGATGGCTATGTTAAATCTTGCAAAGGAACAATATTGGTTTGAAATAGATCGTGCACGTGCTCTTGGGGAAGGATCGACGTCAACCCAGTCATGTTATGATCTTGGAGACAACTCTCAATGTTCAAGCCGTAAAAGACCAGCCACAAGTCAATCAGATGATGCACATGGTCATTATGTTCCACAAGAAGAAGTAGTTCCAAATGTAGTTCCAGAGTCATCAATTAACTCAATTGATGAATAGTGGTGGGATTGGTTTAAGTGAAGATGATGTGGCAAGGATGTTAGGATTAAAGGGAACAACATATATGTGTTTTCTTTCCTGAACTTGTCTTTTATTTTGTATGAAACTTGGATGTGTTTTCCTTAATGAACTTGTCTTTTATTTCGTATGAAACTTGGATGTGTTTTCTTTAATGAATATGTGCATGAATGTCTTCTCTTTTGTAGGGATGCTTTTTCTTTTGTATGGATTCAAAAATATTGGAATGCTTACAGTATTTGAGTTTTGTTTACACGTGTAATAAGGACGATGAAAATCCGCTAAGGATGTATGTACTAGTGACATATGGTATCGATCTTAGCATTGGTGATGATAGCAAGAAGAGAGCAATTGTGGTGTACCAGTATACGACTCAAAGAATTCATATGCTCTTCCAACCGGTGCCTCAAGAAGTATTGACGCGACAAATGGTGGAAATACTCCGAGAGGATGGAGATGCAAGAATGATGCATGACTACTTTGGACCTAACTGTACTTGGGGTCCAAAGAAGTTCCACAAACGTTTGGGCATGTATCGACCTCTTTTCTTACGTATTCTAAGTGAAATAGTTGTTGTGGATACTGCTTTTGATTTCCAAGTTGATTGCACCGGAAAACTTGGCCACTCTCCCCACATGAAGATGTATGCTGTAGTGAAATGTTTTTGGAAAGTCATAGCCGCTAATAGCACAAATGATTATGTCCGTATGGGAGCGCCGACCGTCTATATGTATGTGAAGAGGTTTACCAGGGTAATTGTTCGCCACTTTGGTCCAAGGTACATGCGACTTTCTACAAGAGAAGACACGGAAAGATTATTGGCAGAAAATGCGGCTAGAGGGTTTCCTGGAATGCTTGGAAGTGTTGATTGTATGCATTTTCGGTGGAAGAATTTTCCAACAGCATGGGAAGGTACGTTCCGTGGGCATGATAAAAAAAACCTACCATCATATTAGAAGCCGTGGCATCATATGATCGGTGGTTTTGTCATGGTTTCTTTGGAACGTCAGGGTCGAACAACGGCTTGAACGTCTTGGCTCAATCTCCACTTTTTGATAATATGGTTAATGGTTTAGCGGCTCCTTGTAATTACTGCATCAATGGCCATAGCTACGACAAGGGTTACCTACTCGGCGGATAATATATATCCACAATTGTCTTGTATTGTGCAGTCATTCAAAATTATTCTTCCAAATCAGCCAGCTACTACGTTGTTCAATAGATACCAACAAGCGAAGAGAAAGGATATTGAAAGGGCTTTTGGAACTCTTCAAAACAAGTTCCAAATATAACAAAAAAGCCATCATTTTACTGGGATAAGGAGGATATAAACTTTATTGTCAAGGCTTGTTTGATTTTGCATAACATGGTCATTGAGAATGAAAGAGTAACTCAGATTGGGGTCAAGTCGTGAACGAACCAATACGACAGGTTACTGGAATACGAAGGTCATACTATGAGTTAAGGAATGATGAGGCATATCTCCAACTCCACAATGATCTTATTCAACACATTTGGATACGACATGGACTAGGTCTCAGACACGGTGAAATGCCACCAAAATCTCCCCCTCCCCCACCAGATGATCTTGACGGTTCAGATGGTGAATTCGATCCTACTGATGTTTACCCACCAGAAAAGCTTTAGTCTTTTTTCGTAAGATTTCGAAGAACATCTTTAGTCTTTTTTCGTATGATTTCGAAGAACATCTTTAGTCCTTTTTCGTATGATTTAGAAGAACATCTTTAGTCTTTTTTCGTAAGATTGCGAATGAACTTTCAGTATATAACTTGGTTGCAATCCTATGATTTCTAGATTTCAAAATTAAGAAATATTAAGATTTTCATTGTATGATTTTGGTTTTCATTGTTTTGAAAAGAGAAGAAAAAAAAACTAAGTATGGAATCGACTTGGTTCTGGATATTTTTCATGAAAAACGCAAATAAGAATAGCGTTTGTCACTATTAAGAATGGCGCCTAACGTTATTAAGAACTGCGTTTCTTTCCTAACCATTAGATCTTTAACGGCTCCTTCTAATCAACGACTCACAAAAAAACGCTATTAACAATAGCTTTTCGACTGCTATTTTTTTTGAATTCAGAATTTTCCCTATAAATTGATCACTTCTCAGCTCAAACAAAAACCTTTCAATCTCCAAGATTTTTTTCTCCATCTTCTTGAAATTCTTTGCAATTCAAACTTTTTTTTTAACCATGGCAAAATATGATACACCCTAAGATGTTGCAATCACTAAAGCTTGGATGAGCATTACACTTGATGGTGTTGCCGGAGTTGATCAAAAATCAAACCAGTTTTGGGAGAGGGTATTCGATACCCATGTAAGCAACTTTGGGAATAAGTATGATAGGACTGTTCATAAGTTTCAAAACAGATTTGGTACCTTGAAAAAAGATGTGAAGAAGTGGGTTGGTATCTTAAGAAATTTGCATAAAAACAATGCAAGCGGATGCGGAATCGATGATCTTGTAAGTTTTATTAAGATTTCTTAATGTATATATCATTTTATTTTATTTAAGTATTTCTAACTTGGGTTTTTGTTTATTTTTTGTAGGAGTTTAAATCTAGAAATAAATATAGTAAGGTTAGCAAGGGAAACCTTTTATAAACTAGATCACAACCACCAATATTACTGTTACGGGTCCATGGGCATAGTTCATGGTATCCCATCAACTCCAGTAAGGAGGAAATCAGGGGTTTAATTCTCACCATAAAATTAAATATTTGTATTTAATTGCATCAAATCCAGTAAGGAAGAAGTCAGGGGTTCAGTCCCCACCGTAAAAATAAAGATTTGTGTTTAATCTAGTGTATAGAGGTTTGGCAGGTTTGGGTCTCTCAATGGGGCCAATCCAACTGGATGAATTTGGGTAGAGATCTGGATCCGACTTTAGCCTAGAAAAAAAATATCAGTGGTACATGTTAGAGCATAGCTCGGTCGAACTCGCATGCGTTGCTATATCAAGCATGTTTGTCAATGTTAGTGATCAAAACTATAAGTCTTGATTTCTAGCCTATTAGCTAAGTCTCGGAATAGGATAGGAAAAGTGTAGTTGATCTCAAGGACTTCATGGCAATTCAACGACAACGACGAAGATCTGCACAAGGAACCGTGAAACTTCATCAACAAAAAGGTATGTGAAGACTTGAACTTATCTATCACTCGAAAGTCTATCTATTCTATCTCCTACTTCTTATGAGACAAAAGTCGTATGCTATATAGACTAGATGAAACACATTTGATATTTCGAGTTGAGTATTCGATGTTTTTTTTTCTCGAAATTCATGTGTTGGTAAAGCATCTCGCTTTGACCAGGTTTATCTTCATCTTTCAATCATCTTTGAGAATTTCTCTGACGTGAAACGATCTATGAATAATGGTTATATAACGTCCTATGAGAATATCTTAATGATTGAAATGAGAGTTTAGATTACATAACCATGTATCCTTGATCCGAAGTTTTCGAACTTTGTTGAGTAAGAAGAATTGGGTGGATTATGGAATTGGCTTTCCAAGTCCGCGAACCCAGTCCGAAGACTCAGTCCGCGAACTACCGGAAGTTTTCGAACCGAAAGTTTCTGCTGGGTTTTTCCATTAAATCGTTTGCGTGCTCAGTCCACGAACTGGCGGAAGTTCTCGACCCGAGAATTTCTGCTGAGTTGGGAAAACTCAATCGATTAAACTTAAGTCCGCGAACTTGTTTGTGTATTTAATGGGTTATGATCTAAAGATGTGCTTTGAACATAAATATTAAATTACTAAGGAATGCTTTATGAAAATCGTGGCTATAATGTTTATTGAGTCGATTCTAATCGAATCGAATCATCTTAATTTCAATTGTGTCTTGTGTAGTTACATAAGATCTCATAGCAATTGAATTACTCTCTAACTAGTTTGTTTGAGTCAAGTGAACTAGTTATGAAGAATGAGGAACGAGGACAATATGAGAAGCTCATATGGTTGCCTTTCGGTTACTATGTTGAACCAACATAAGTGTACACGTTTGGGACGGTTTTCACGAACCTGAAAAACTTTTAACACAAGTGTGTTTGACAAGATGTGTCTTTCGATCCAACGGTTGGGAGATATTGGCTTGAATCTAAATCAGGTTTCATCTAACGGTGGATATGGATTGCTTTGGAACTAAGGCAAAACCCTGATTTGAAAGGCTATATATAGGAGACATCTAGCTAGAGAAAAACTTAATCCCCACACGTATGTGTGATACTAGTGCACTCGCTAGAGTCGATCTCCATTAACCCTTAAGTTTCTTCTCTAAATTCGAGTTAAAGACTTAAAGACTTCATTGGGATTGTGAAGCCAGACCGATATTACTTTTATCGTAGTTGTGTGATCTGATCTTACTTTTATATCGTACGAGTACAATCGATTGATTGTCTTGAGAACGTTTGAGTTCTCCGATAGGTAAGATAAATAATTCACGAACATCTTCGTCTCATTGTTCGTGATTCCTAGATAATCTGCTTGTGTATTCAGGAAGGATTATTGAGAGGTGATTGATTAATCTAGGCTGTTCTTCGGGAAAATAAGACTGGATTATCAATTGGTTCATGTTACCTTGATTTTATATCTAAAGACGGAACAAAACCTAGGGTTTATCTGTGGGAGACAGATTTATCCTTTGATAGACTTTTCTGTGTGAGACAGATTTGTTTATTTATCAAAGCCTGCGATTTTGGGTCATAGCAACTCTTTGTTGTGGGTGAGATTAGCAAAGGGAATCAAGTACGTAGTATCCTGCTGGGATGAGAGGCATAGAGGTGCAACTGTACCTTGTATCAGCGGGAGACTGATAAGGGTTCAACTATAGTCCATTCCGAAGTTAGTTTGCAGTAGGCTAGTGTCTGTAGCGGCTTAATATTGTGTGTATCTAATCTGGACTAGGTCCCGGGGTTTTTCTGCATTTGTGTTTTCCTCGATAACAAAACTTCTGGTGTCTGTGTTATTTATTTTCCGCATTATATTTTATATAATTGAAATAATACAGGTTGTGCATTAAGATTATCAACTTCTCTAATCCGACCTTTGGTTGTTGATTATAGTTGATTGATCCTTGGACATTGGTATTTGGTACCGTCCAAGTTATTCCTTGTATTTGATTATAAAGACTCTCTATTATTTTAGCTTGAGTATTAATCAAAACAGGTGAGAGATATTAAGTCCTTAAGATACTTTATCTTAGGTTGAGTCTATCTGTCTAGTTGACTCTCTAGCAAAGTATTTCGGAGTTTTTCCATACAGATTGCTAACCTAAATATTGGGTGGTGTTGTTAGACCCCCGCTTTTTCAATTGGTATCAGAGCAGGCAAACACATTAAAGACCTCATCAATCTGTGTTTGTAGCGATCTGACTCTATGGACCATAAAGTCTCAATTGACGCTTCACCAGGTTTAAAAAATAACCGTAGGAAAAGGTCTGGTAAACTGGTTACTCTTCATAGAAAATTGAAAGAACAAATCCAGATTTATTCTGATCTTGTTGCTGAAATTGCAACTCTTAAGGATTTGATGTTATGTAAGAGTCCTTCATTGAATCTGAGAGAATCCAGTAGTTCTTATCTAAAGGATTGTCCTCAATCAGATAATGCTCAACAAATGATCGTTGAGAAAACTGATGTGACTAGAAACCTCTCAGAAAAACGTCGAGGGTCCGAGTTATGTGGATGCTTATCTGGTCATCCTCAACAAGCTTGTGTGTCTTCCCTAAAGAGTCTGGGCTGGAAGTAACCCTTGCGTGGATTTTTTGCAATCTTGCGTTACTCAAAAAGGACATACAATTCTGTTAGGAAATTCCAAACACAAAAGTGCTGACAAAAGTAGTCTTGCACTGTGTTATATCTCTTTCCTTAAATGGTGTAGTAACAGTAAGTGTGGTCCTTTTCTACACCTACTAGGTGATTCTCCATCTTGTGTGTATTCTATCGTGTCTAAAAGAGGAAGTAAAATAAATGGAGATCTTCCTGATAAGTGTTCTGCTCAAATAGAATCAGGAATTATTGATATAACTCCAAATAACCCCTCTTGGAAGAAGACAATGGATGATGAGTTAAATCAACTTCATAGACATGTTGTCTGGAATCTTGTACCCTGCAAGTTCAAAGTCTATAATATGGGTTCTATATGCATATATAGAAAAGAGAAAGATTATTTAGACAGTTTCAGAGATAATCTCAGGCTCTTTTCTCAAGAACACTCACATGTTTAAGTGTTTGAACCTAAAGAAATAATTGTTCCCATGAAATGCTTTTTAGCTTTTCAACCTTCTTATAATTATTGCAGGTTGTATGTGACAAGTGCCTCAAGGAACAAAAGAAGAAGAATATCTGCTCATGTGTCTTACTTTAGAAAGCCATGATGGGATAAAACGGGAGTGTCGTTTGGACCCATCATTCCCTTCTAGCCCTAGACGCCCGCGTCCCCATGTTTATCTTGAGAAAATGGAGATTTGCGTCTTTTGGTCAAGAAATGTATTTTTGGTAGGTTGATTTGTGTCTATATATATACATCTAAAATACAAAAGTTTTTGTTTTTCCAGGGTTTCTGTCGTCCACGAACGGTGTATCTCTAGAAGTTAAGCAGAAATACATCACTGGCAGCCAACGTACGTCGGTGCACTGGAATTCCCTACTCTAGTTTGAAGAAAGTGAAGGCCACATTTAATGGTAAAAATCCTTCTCTTAACTGGTTCTTGTCTTCTTATCGAAGTGATAAAAATTTCAGGAACTTTGTTAAGGAATTCATCAGCAAAAGAAACAACTTAAAATCTCGGATTGCTGCATCCTTAGAAGAGATAATTCACTTTGAACGTATGATTTCCCAATCTACAAACACTGTACAAAAATTAGAAAAAGAGCTTAGTAAGTTGACAGTGTTTTCAAAAGATCTGGAGGAATTGAATGATCCTTTTGTTAATGATCTATTCAATAATGAGGAGTTCTTTGAAGAAACCTTGGAGAAGCTTATTAATATCTAGGATGTCTTCTTTTTGGATTAGTTGGAAGAATAACTAGTGATTGAATAGCAATGATTGTGACTACACATAACTATCTTTTGTTTCATTCTCTTATGTTATTTTTTGGGTTTATTGGATTTTAAATTCTAAAAATATTTGGAGGATGTTTATTATTGCAATTGGTTGATTTTCATATATTGCAATATGTTTATGGGATATGTATTGTTTGCGTCCGTGAACTTGAAGGTCTCATATGTTGAAGACTAGAACTTATCTATCACTCGAAAGTCTATCTATTCTATCTCCTACTTCTTATGAGACAAAAGTCGTATGCTATATAGACTAGATCAAACACATTTGATATTTCGAGCTGAGTATTCAATGCTTATGTTTTTCTCGAAATTCATGTGTTGGTAAAGCATCTCGCTTTGACCAGGTTTATCTTTATATTTCAATCATCTTTGAGAATTGCTCTGACGTGAAACGATATGTGAATAACGGTTATATAGCATCCTCTGAGAATGTCTGGATGATTGAAATGAGAGTTTACATTACATAACCATGTATTCCTTCATCCAAAGTTTTCGAACCGAAAATTTCTGCTGGGTTTTTCCCTTAACTCGTTTGCGTGCTCAGTCCGCGAACTCAGTTCGCAAACCCAGTCCGCGAACTGGCGGAAGTTCTCGACCAGCGAATTTATGTTGAGTTTGGAAAACTCAACCGATTAACTTTAAGTCCGCGAACTTGTTTGTGTACTTAAGGGGTTATGATCTAAAGACGTGTTCTGAACATAGATTTTAAATTACTAAGGAATGCTTTATGCAAACCGTGGCTACAATGTTAATTGAGCCGATTCCAATCGAATCGAATCATCTTAATTTCAATTGTGTCTTGTGTAGTTACATAAGATCTCATAGCAATTGAATGACTCCCTAACTAGTTCGTTTGAGTCAAGTGAACTAGTTATGATGAATGAGGAACCAGGACAATATGAGAAGCTCATATGGTTGCCTTTTGGTTACTATGTTGAACCAATATAAGTGTACACGTTTGGGCCGATTTTCACGAACCAGTAAAACTTTTACCACAAGTGTGTTTGACAAGTTGTGTCTTTCGATCTAACGGTTGAGAGATATTGGCTTGAATCTAAATCAGGTTTCATCTAACGGTGGATATAGATTTCTTTGTAACTAAGGCAAAACTCTGATTCGAAAGGCTATATATGGGAGACGTCTAGATAGAGCAAAACTTAATCCCCGCACGTCTGTGTGATACTAGTGCGCTTGCTAGAGTCGATCTCCATTAACCCTTGAGTTTCTTCTCTAAATTCGGGTTAACAACTTAAAGACTTCATTGGGATTGTGAAGCCAGGCCGATACTACTTTTATCGTAGTTGTGGGATCTGATCTTACTTTTCTATCGTACGAGTACAATCGATTGATTGGCTTGAGAACGTCTGAGTTCTCCGATAGGTAAGATAAAAAAGTCACGAATATCTTCGTCTCACTGTTCGTGATTCCTCGATAATCCGCTTGTATATTCAC
>NC_039366.1:191172258-191173496 GCF_003573695.1 Papaver somniferum | reverse complement strand
TAGACTTATAAAAATATATATACAAAATATTAACAATTTTGGGCGAGAGGTAACCAAGACACTAGATTCCACTACTACGCAAGATTGAATGATAAATATTTCAAAACTCTATTCAATTCTTAAGTCCTCTTTTATCTTTAATTCACTATCAATCATACAAATTCTCAAATATTATTTGTAAACCTTAAGCATAGATTATCAAGAGATTAAACCAAGCATAACCTATCAAACTGAATAACAAATAATTAAGACAATCATTCAAACAATTTAAAACTCTGCAAAAGCAGCGATTAGGTGAATTATATAATTAAATGAAATAGTTACCCATTTATGTTGCGTGAATAGCTTCCTCCATTGCCTTGGTTACGAGGGAATTAAATCATCATGTTGGAAAACCTCTCAAAATATTTTATTAAGCTCAATTGATGTTTACAATAAAGAGAAAGATAAGTAAATGTTCTAAAACAGAATTCTGCGACCCACAGAAGGCGTCCAAAATAAACGACAAAGCTGAGGTGCTGTTGTCGCTGAAATGCTACGACCCACACCTACGACCAACGGACGTGAGTCATTTCCACTGTTGATAAACGACTGCTAATGCGAGTCCGTTCTTCGTGTTCTTGGTGTTCTTCATCAGCAGCAGCAGCAGCAGCAGCAGAGTTTGATCAACTCTTGATTTCTGCGTCTGTGGCTCTCCTATCTTCTCCCAACTCTCGACAGCCTCTCTAGTACTCCCAGGGAACATATTTATACACCTACAGCTCGTTGAATCTCCCTCAATTACTCCATATAATCTTCATTACTCGGTGTTTAAAGAAAATATTTTCCGAATATTTTCTTCCCTGAAATGATTCTCCACGCGTAAACAGCCTCTGATACTCCCTTATTTAGCTTCTACACGGTCCAAAAGTGTGCTAGAGTCCTCCATGCATCATCATAACACGTCCGAATCCCTCAAAAAATCCTCTCAAACCCGTGACTGCCATGTTCTCTGATGATGACTTGTTTAGCCGATTCTAGCCAAATTCGATCGATTCTGACACACATAATGTATTCCTTAAGCTATATCACATCTTCCTACCAATTTTTAGCCATTGAATCGCACCACAACACCTTCATTTTGTTGATTGAAAATCTGCCAGAGAGAGAATATATTTTCCCGCCAAAAATGAAATTTGAATTATGAGAAGAAAAGTGTCCTCCCCCTAATCCTGTACGGGTGTCCCTTTAGCAATTGG
>NC_039366.1:189719702-189737418 GCF_003573695.1 Papaver somniferum | reverse complement strand
GGGGGGGGGGGGTTAGAAGATTTAAGAGTAGAAACATGAAATGATTTAAGACGAGAGAGATGAACACAGAGGGTAAATGGAAATTTGGCAATATTTTTACTAATAAATAATTTGAAAAAATATTTAAGTGTATATCATAAATAATTTGGTAAAATAGGAAGGTAAAGATCCTTCAATTTGCATGTTGCACGTTCTATGTTAAGAATTTTCTCAGTCTAATCTTGTTATCCTGCTGCATAGTTTTCTGCTTTGACGGCTCTAAAAGACCGGAGTGCGATGCGACTAAAAAGCGGAGTACGTGTTGCTGCAGTTGTTATAACGGTACTAAAGTAAAAAACTAACTTTGTAAAAAGTGGAGTACGTGTGGGTACAGTTGAAAAATAAAATCATAAGAACTGGAAGAAGCTACGGCCCCAGTTAGAATTAAGTGAACTAAAACACATTACTCTAATAATTGTGTGTTCTGTCCAAGATGTACAAGGAAGAAGGGAGAAAGGCTAGAGAGATATGAACGTCGTTGGATTAAGACAAGATGTGCAAGGAAGAAGAGAAAAAGGCTAGAGAGATATGAACGTCGTTGGATTAAGACAAGAAGTGCCACAGAAAGTGAAAGCGATGAGGAAGGTGGAGAAGCAGTAAAACTTGATGAGGATGATAGCAGCAGTGAGGGATCTAATGATCCAGAAAAAGAGGCTAGAGAGAGATAAAGGAAGGAGAGAGATGATGCAGAAATTTATCTACTATGTTTGGCAGAGAAAGATCAACCCAGGATATTTGCTCGTACCATGTCTGAACCCCTGAACGTGGATTCAGACGGTGAGAATATACCATGGATGGATGTAGATGGCAATCCTATTGCAGCAGAGGTTCAACAAGAAGAAAATGAAGGATCAGAATATGGTGAAGATGATGAAGATGATGAGGATGGAGGTTATGGTCCTGCAGCTTTTACCAGCACTGATAGCGGCGTAGACTTCTCCTATGAAGAAGAGGGATTTAACAGCGACGATGACGATGATCGGTGGTGATCATCTGAAGAGCATTGGGAAAATCTTTTGAGGAAGACTTAGGAGGATTGCATTCCTTGAAGTCTTCAGATCAACTTCGTGAAAATTCACAAAGATTTTCCTAATGCTTGTAGTTGCTGGTACTGTTGGAACTGAAGGAGAGGTCTAGTCTTCTGTAATACATGATATATCTTCTAATGCATGGTAAGTGTTTTTTTTTTGGGTTTTTATTTCGGCACAAGGTTTGATCTTTTAAAGGTATTGTTTTGGTGTTGACAAAGATCAAACTCGGTAGTAGTAGTGGTAGGTATTTTGCTGGTACTTGTTATGGAGGTTATGGGAATTTTGCTTATCGGACGGCATCGGAGTTGGTTGTTTAGGTGTAAGTCGAACTGGAATTGGTAGTGTGTCTAGTTCTTTTGCTTATGGTTTGATTGTAAATGGAACTACTTAGTAATTAGTGGTATGATCTGTAATGGTGATGGTGTTTGTAAATGTGGTTAATGAAATTGAAATTGCCTTTTTTCGGTTTGTCTTTGTGATTTCAACCGTGGTATGTTGAAACAAAATAAGAATTATTCTTTATCCAGTCTAATTCACTTGATGGAGAGGCATATACACACCTAGTCTGAATCTACAATCTGAGATGTTCATAATCACCAAAAGATGTTCATAATCTTAAATCACCTACAGTCTGAATCTGCGATCTGAGATGTTCATAAAGCATGCAATTGAGATGTTCATAATCACCAAAAGATTCTCAAATCAGGGTACAATTCACAGCAACATAAAAATAAACCATGAGACATGAGCCAAACCATGCTGCAATTCAAGATATTGCAATACACCAGCGTCACATAATGCCTGTCAACAGGTGCTGGCTCTATGAAAAGCGCGTAAACCCTGGTAAACCGTGCATGATCAACAAATGCTGGTGTCTATGAATTTTGCAAAAAATCAATTATTATTGTAGTAATAATGTAGTAGGAAAAGTTGCGTCTGAAATTCAATAAGGAAGGAGTATTTTGTAAAATAAGGAATGTAAAATTTTAATTTTAACAAGTGTACTATCTATCTTATTGACATGAATGCTTAACGTGTCAGGATATTTAGAGATATCTTTAGGGTTACGGCAAGATTATAGGCGTCTAATTAGAACTGACAATCAGTAGTATAATCCTACAATCCTAAATGCAATATTTTTCTGCTCGGTCTCGCAAAATCCCACTTTCCATATATCACCTTGATTTTTGTTTGTTATATTCATGGTAAACATAACCCACCCACTATATTTAAATTTGCATAATAGATATGTATAGGAAAAAAAAACACTATATTTAGCTAGATTTGGATCCTAGAAATAATAAATTAGATACCTCGTTCGTAAGTAAAAGAAATAAGGAATTTAGAGGATGAGTTCTAATGAGAAATGTGTTGTTCCTGCCAATGGTCTTATTAATAATGATCCTCCTCCTCCGAAGGGCTTTGCTTCATGGGATGACTTTGTGGAAAGCATTGGTGATATACTAGAAGATTTTGTCGATGAAGAATGAGAATTAGTTCATAATAAGAAAATTATCCATGTTGAAAATGATCCTCCTCCTAAGGGTTTTGCTTCTTGGGATGCATTTGAGAAAAGCTATGGTGAACATTTGAATAATGATTACAATGAATAAGAACATGGGAAGCCATCAAGACAAACAAATTTATGGCTGGGAACTCGGCATTGACTAAATTCAAGTTTTTTACATTATTTTTAGGATGCTAATTTTATTAATGTGTAAGCACAATTATGTAGCAGTCCTAGGCCTACTGTTCAATTGTGCTCTCAATTTTGATTTTTCTTTTTTGGTAAAGTTTGTCAGATTTGGCACTGCAATTTATGAAAAATTTGGCTATTTTCTCGGATACAAAACTCAATATACAGTCTCTATCATATTAATGATCCTATCACTTTAACAGTAAACCCACAACAAAATCATGGTTAACCCTAACATCCAAATCTCTACACCAAGCCCCCTTAAGCACATTACTCGTTCATTCTATTTTGTCAAAAGATTGATACTCCAACAGATGAACAATGGACATAAATTAAACAACATATGCACTTGGAATCTAAAGAAAATATTGCATCCGTAAATATTAAACATTCACAAAAACTATACTTCCAAGCAGCTTTACAAACAGACTAATTAAACATCAAAAAGAAGGAAAAAAAATTACACTAATAACACAAAAACTAAAAAGGTATTTAACTAAACAAAAGATGATGGATCAAGATGTGATTGAATACCATTCTTGCATAGCAGAACCATGAAAACAGAGGACTAGATCAGTTGTAATCCCCTTCTAATTCTTCACTGCTGCTGTCGACAATCGTAACCACATCTTTGTATGGCCAATCATCATCATCATCATCATCATCAATATCATCGTCTTCATCTTCATCCTCAAGCGCTGGCCCAAACCAAAATAAGTGTTTTGGATCATCTAAATCATCATCCTCATCATCATCATCATCATTATCATCATCCTCAAAATCATACTCAATATCCTCTTCATCGTCCTCCTCTTCTTCATCGTCAACAACATCATAATCATCGGCATCTCCAAAACAAGGAACAACCTCGTAACCAAAATAACCAACAATCTCTTTGTCTCCATCAAGAAGAAGAAATCAGAAGGAAGTTACTAGAAGAGCAGTCATTTTGTCTGGTTTGATACTAAAACTTTTAGTTTTTGATACTGAAACCCTAGTTTAGAGAGAGACTTGGAAACGAAAAAGCGGTACTGTCCAGTCTCCCTTTCTTGCTCATGTTTTATACCGTGACACACGTTTTCACTTTACCTCTAGCTTATCCACGTGCAAACTTGGCTAGTGAACAAGTATGCGGCTTTGGAAAATAAATAAAAAGTAATATAAAAAAAATATTGGATGGAAAATTAAAATCAAGGAATTTATCTGGGTGGAGATACTCCCCGTAAATTTGGATTTGGACGATAAATACTTGCTAAGAATCATGACATCGAAATATAAATTGGTTTCCAAGATCGTCCAAGAGTGACATCGGTACAAATGGAAAATTACCATTAAGCAATTTGTCTCGGTGTGAATACTCCCCGGAAACTTAGATTTGGACGAAAAATTCTTGCTAAGATCATGACATGGAAATAAATAAAAATTGGTTTAGAAGCTCGTCCAAGAGTGACATCGGTAAAAATGGAAAATTACCATCAATCAATTTATCTTGGTGGAGATACTCCGCGTAAACTTAGATTTGGACGATAATACTTGCTAAGATCCTGACATCGAAAGATAAATTGGCTTACAAGCTCGTGTAAGAGTGACATCGGTAAAAATTAAAAATTACCATTAAGCAATTTGTCTCAGTGGAAATACTCCCCGGAAACTTAGATTTGGACGAAAAATTCTCGCTAAGATTGTTACATTGAAATAAATAATAATTGGTTTAGAAGCTCCTCTAATTGTGACATCGAGTCTTATCGACGAAGCCAATCATAGTCGTTCGTGAATTCATAATGCTAACTAATCAAATAAACTAGTTTCACCAGATAACCTAACATCCCTAAACATCCTTGCCAATATTATCGGCTGATCGGTCCGATACGACCAATAACGCGATATCATCGGATATTCATATGTATCGCTGATATATCATGTTTCGTCCAGTTATCGCTGATAACTGTCATAAAATTAAAAATTGGTTTAGAAGCATATTTCCGACGAGTGACATCGGTAAAAATTATAAATTACCATCAATCAATTTATCTTGGTGGAGGTATTCCCCGTAAACTTAGATTTGGACGATAAATACTTGCTAAAATCGTGACATCGAAATATAAATTGGTTTACAAGCTCGTCCATGAGTGACATCGGTAAAAAATAAAAAATTACCATCAATCAATTTATCTTGGTGGAAATACTCTCGGAAACTTAGATTTGGATGGACTATATTCTCTAAGATCGTGACATCGAAATAAAATTTGGTTTAGCTGAATAAGCCATGTCCAAGAGTGACATTGGTAAAAAACTTGGATATTGAGTCTTGTCGATGAATCCAATCATAGTCGTTCGTAAATTCATAATTCCGACCAATCAAATAAACTAGTTACACCTGATAACCTAACATCCCCAAACATCCTTGCCAATATTATCAGCAGATCGGTCTGATACGACCAATAATGCGATATTATCGGATATTCATATATATGTATCATTGATATTTCATGTTTCGTCCAGATTAAAGGCACAAACATGATAAAATCCTATATTACCGACCAGTATTTTATAAAATAAATATTGATCTCGGTTCTTTTAATACAAATTTAATTGTAAGAGCTAGCTAGAATTGCTTCTAAGATTATGAATTGGGATTTTAATCAAAAAAAAATTGCACCAAAAAAGCATTTATGATCTTCCAAGGCACTAGTTAGTACTATATTAATAATTTATTATTTTACTTCTAAGAATATGTGAATTGTGAATAAAATAGTGTGATGCAGTTGACTCAGTAGTAAGGAATAGATAGTACTCTATCCAAGTCACTAGTAACAAAGGAATTAGCTAGTACTCCAACAATAACTTAAGTACTCCAGTTTGCAGTGGTATTTTTTGATCTTTGATCTTTTCTACTTTAACAATCTGTGTAGAATATTCTAGTGGGACCCTGTCCTAAATACCAGCCCCATCACTAAATACTAGGAGTATATATATGGAACATTCCTATGATTGATTTTTGGCTTTGAGGGGTACATTCATATGGTAGTTGTACTTTGGGACTTCTTGTTATGTGTGACTGAAAGAGAAGTATTATAACAAGAGCCTGTATTGTGTGACCTTCTGGAGTTTATTCTCTCCTTCAAAAGCAGTATTCTGTCAATCACAACGCTACTGCTTTTGTCAATCATCATTACTCAGTTTCTCATTTTTGTCAATCATCACAATGATTCCCTTATTTTTTGTGTGCATGCAAAAGAAGAAGATGTAGGTAGCCATAATGAGTATCTTGTGCGGTTTGGTACATGCAAAATAAAAGATAGATCTCTTCAGTACTCCTCTTCTTCTGATTTTTTGTGCGCATGCAAAAGAAGAAGATCTAGGTAGCCATAATGAGTATCTTGTGCGGCCTTGTTGGGTACATGCAAAAGAAAAGATAGATGTCTTTGGTACTCCTCTTCTTCTGTTTTGCCAAATAATATAGAGAAGATTATTTTTTTGTTTCTAAAATGTCTGTCACATTGGGTTGGCTTGACCCAAATTTGGCATTGGTGGAAAGATCCCTTGTGGTCCAGTCTTTCCATAAATTAATGCTATATTTCTTCCATTTTGGTTGTGCCTAAATTAAAATTAAAAATCTGATAACTTTTATAAGGGATTATATTTATATAAGGTATATTATGGAAAATTGAGTTGACTCGACGAGTTGAGATAATGAAAATTGATTGATTAACAAACAAATATCAAGCAAAGAATTCGAACAAGAGCATATATTAAAGAACCAATATTTTTATATTATTCATTCTAAAACTAAACGAAGCAAAATAATATCAACATCCTCAATATTAAAAAACAAAAACCACATTATTCGAAAGTTTCTTTGATAATCTGCTCAACTAAAACCATCGAATCTGGTACTCGTGTTGCAGTGTTAGCAGCCTGTGCTGGAACTTCAAGTACATTTTCTTCTAGAGGTGTCTCCCTGGGTATTTCTGGTGTGCTGGACACAGTTTCACCAACAGGCTCATTCGAAGGAACGGGGGCATGGACACTATCCATTTCAACAGAAGCAAAAGCAGGAAGAGTAAGATTGTCAACATGAGCTTGAACTCCAGCTTACAGGGGCATGCCAGGAACCTTACACACGCCATCAATAGTTATGGTGATCCTTAGATTTCTAGGGACAACCATTACTATCCTTAGAATTGTTTTAATGCTCTCGGTATTGTTCTTATTGGAACTCATTTTCTTCGTCTAATATATCAATCTATATTTTATGCTAGTGTGGTTTGTACGACCTCTTTAATTAATAGTATATATATATATATGTATTAGAAAAACCCTATTTTTTTTAGGTTAGGAGCATTATCTCCAATTACCTAATTTAGTTGTATTCCGCATATCACTCTCAAATAAACAAAATATAACAGTTTCCATATTGATAAATATATTCTCATATACGCGTACAACACCACATTGATTTTAGTATATAGTATGATTTATCTAAGTACGAAAAAATAGCACGAAAAAATTACGTAAACATACTCATCATCCTCATCATCATCATCCTCAAAATCATACTCATCATCCTCATCATCGTCTTCCTCTTCTTCATCGTCCTCCTCTTCTACATCGTCAACAACATCATAATCATCAACATCTCCAAAACAAGGAACAACCTCGCAACCAAAATAACCAACAATCTCTTTGTCTCCATCAAGAAGAAGAAATCGGAAGGAAGTTACTAGAAGAGCAGTCATTTTGTCTGGTTTGATACTAAAACTTTTAGTTTTTGATACTGAAACCCTAGTTTAGAGAGAGACTTGGAAACGAAAAAGCGGTATTGTCCAGTCTCCCTTTCTTGCTCATGTTTTATACCGTGACACACGTTTTCACTTTACCACTAGCTTAGCCACGTGCAAACTTGGCTAGTGAACAAGTATGCGGCTTTGGAAAATAAATAAAAAGTAATATAAAAAAAATATTGGATGGAAAATTAAAATCAAGGAATTTATCTGGGTGGAGATACTCCCCGTAAATTTAGATTTGGACGATAAATACCTGCTAAGAATCATGACATCGAAATATAAATTGGTTTCCAAGCTCTTCCAAGAGTGACATCGGTAAAAATGGAAAATTACCATTAAGAAATTTGTCTCGGTGGAAATACTCCCCGGAAACTTAGATTTGGACGAAAAATTCTTGCTAAGATCATGACATGGAAATAAAAAAAAGTTGGTTTAGAAGCTCGTCCATGAGTGACATCGGTAAAAATGGAAAATTACCATCAATCAATTTATCTTGGTGGAGATACTCCACGTAAACTTAGATTTGGACGATAATACTTGCTAAGATCGTGACATCGAAATATAAATTGGCTTACAAGCTCGTGTAAGAGTGACATCGGTAAAAATGGAAAATTACCATTAAGCAATTTGTCTCGGTGGAAATACTCCCTGGAAACTTAGATTTGGACGAAAAATTCTTGCTAAGATTGTGACATCGAAATAAATAATAATTGGTTTAGAAGCTCCTCCAAGAGTGACATCGAGTCTTGTCGACGAAGCCAATCATAGTCGTTCGTGAATTCATAATGCTAACCAATCAAATAAACTAGTTTCACCTGATAGCCTAACATCCCCAAACATCCTTGCCAATATTATCGGCTGATCGGTCCGATACGACCAATAATGCGATAACATCGTATATTCATATGTATCGCTGATATATCAAGTTTCGTCCAGTTATCGCTGATAACTGTCATAAAATTAAAAATTGGTTTAGAAGCATATTCCCGATGAGTGACATCAGTAAAAATTGAAAATTACCATCAATCAATTTATCTTGGTGGAGGTATTCTCTGTAAACTTAGATTTGGACGATAAATACTTGCTAAGATCGTGACATCGAAATATAAATTGGTTTACAAGCTCGTCCATGAGTGACATCGGTAAAAAATAGAAAATTACCATCAATCAATTTATCTTGGTGGAAATACTCTCGGAAACTTAGATTTGGATGGATTATACTCTCTAAGATCGTGACATCGAAATAAAATTTGGTTTGGCAGAATAAGCCATGTCCAAGAGTAACATTGGTAAAAAACTTGGATATCGAGTCTTGTCGATGAAGCCAATCATAGTCGTTCGTGAATTCATAATTCCGACCAATCAAATAAACTAGTTTCACCTGATAACCTAACATCCCCAAACATCCTTGCCAATATTATCAGCAGATCGGTCCGATACGACCAATAATGCGATATTATCGGATATTCATATATATGTATCGCGGATATTTCATGTTTCGTCCAGATTAAAGGCACATACATGATAAAATCCTATATTACCGACCAGTATTTTAAAAAATAAATATTGATCTCGGTTGTTTTAATACAAATTTAATTGTAAGAGCTAGCTAGAATTGCTTCTAAGATTATGAATTGGGATTTTAATCAAAAAAAAATTGCACCCAAAAAGCATTTATGATCTTCCAAGGCACTAGTTAGTACTATATTAATAATTTATTATTTTACTTCTAAGAATATGTGAATTGTGAATAAAATAGTGTAATGCAGTTGACTCATTAGTAAGGAATAGATAGTACTCTATCCAAGTCACTAGTAACAAAGGAATTAGCTAGTGCTCCAACGATAACTTAAGTACTCCAGTTTGCAGTGGTATTTCTTGATCTTTTCTACTTTAACAATATGTGTAAAATATTCTAGTGGGACCATGTCCTAAATACCAGTCCCATCACTAAATACTAGGAGTATATATATGGAACATTCCTATGATTGATTTTTGGCTTTGAGGGGTACATTCATATGGTAGTTTTACTTTGGTACTTCTTGTTATGTGTGACTGAAAGAGAAGTATTATAACAAGAGCCTGTATTGTGTGACCTTCTGGAGTTTATTCTCTCCTTCAAAAGCAGTGTTCTGTCAATCACAACGCTACTGCTTTTGTCAATCATCATTACTCGGTTTCTCATTTTTGTCAATCATCACAATGATTCGCTTATTTTTTGTGCGCATGCAAAAGAAGAAGATGTAGTATCCATAATGAGTATCTTGTGCGGTTGGGTACATGCAAAAGAATAGATAGATCTCTTTAGTACTCCTCTTCTTCTGATTTTTTGTGCGCATGCAAAAGAAGAAGATCTAGGTAGCCATAATGAGTATCTTGTGCGGCCTTGTTGGGTACATGCAAAAGAAAATATAGATGTCTTTGGTACTCCTCTTCTTCTGTTTTGCCAAATAATATAGACAAGATTATTTTTTGTTTCTAAAATGTCTGTCACATTGGGTTGGCTTAACCCAAATTTGGTATTGGTGGCAAGATCCCTTGTGGTCCTGTATTTCCATATATTAATGCTATATTTCTTCCATTTTGGTTGTGCTTAAATTAAAATTAAAAATCTGATAACTGTCATAAGGGATTATGTTTATATAAGGTATATTATGGAAAACTGAGTTGACTCGACGAGTTAAGATAATGAAAATTGATTGATTAACAAACAAATATCAAGCAAAGAATTTGAACACGAGCATATATTAAAGAACCAATATTTTTATATTATTCATTCTAAAACTAAACGAAGCAAAATAATACCAACATCCTCAATATTAAAAAACAAAAACCACATTATTCGAAAGTTTCTTTGATAATCTGCTCAACTAAAACCATCGCATCTGGTACTCGTGTTGAAGCGTTAGCAGGCTGTGCTGGAACTTCAAGTACCTTTTATTCTAGAGGTGTCTCCATGGGTATTTTTTGTATGTTGGACACAGTTTCACCAACAGGCTCATTCTAAGGAATGGGAGCATGGACACTATCCATTTCAACAGAAGCAGAAGCAGGAAGAGTAAGATTGTCAACATGAGCTTGAACTTCAGCTAACAGGGGCATGCCAGGAACCTTACACACGCCATCAATAGTTATGGTGATCCTTAGCTTTCTAGGGACAGCCATTACTATCCTTGGAATTGTTTTAATGCTCTCATTGTTCTTATTGGAACTCATTTTCTTCGTCTAATATATCAATCTATCTTTTATGCTAGTGTGGTTTGTACGACCTCTTTAATTAATAGTATATATATATATATATATATATATATATATATATATATATATATATATATGTATTAGAAAAACCCTAATTTTTTTAGGTTAGGAGCATTATCTCCAATTACCTAATTTAGTTGTATTCCGCATATCACTCTCAAATAAACAAAATATAACAGTTTTCATATTGATAAATATATTCTCATATACGCGTACAACACCATATTGATTTTAGTATATAGTATGATTTATATAAATACGGAAAAATAGCACGAAAAAATTTCGTAAACACAACCATGTTGATTGAGTACATATATGCTTTATCTTACAGTAGATTATAATCATGTACTCTTCGCTAATGTGCATGCCTTGGCTAAACTCTTGCCAAATCTGTAGGTATGTGAAGTATCTCTCTCCATGATTCTCCATGCCTAATCTTCTCTGAACAAATTTCTATTTTTGGTGTAATTCCTTCGGTAATTCACACCTACTCAAAGCCATACGCAACATTTCCGTCCAGCCAAGCGTTATAACCATGCCCGAATTCTCTTTTGGCTTTCGTATATTGGTCAACACCATAAATTACAGATATATATGATTGGAAATAGCAATATATATTGGGATCATTTTTTTCTTCAAAAGATTAATATACTATGGTCATAACCCTAATTTCTTGTCTTCAAAATATTAATATACTATGGTCATAACCAGAATTTTTAAATTTGCAATGGACACATAAATAGAATGTTGATAAACTGGAATAAATCTCACACAAACACGTGAAAATATCCGTTTCTTGTTTGGATCATGGATTTTTAAATAAGGCATGCTGATTAAGGATGTGACCATTGGCCAAACGGTGTAACAGTTCGCACCCCTTCGTATTAAGCTTCACATTAACCGAATAGATTTTGAAACACCAAAAGACGTGAAAATTCCAACAGGTGTGCTGTGTGGGGACACATATTGCATCCATTGGATGTCTATATAAGCATTCAACAAAAACGAAATCCTAAATACTTCTACATTAAACAAAAATATTTCACCAGTAATAGTAATGGAAATGTTGCCGAATTTAACTCCCGGGATACTACACCTCCTCCCAAGTACAGAAGGTATTTTGGCAAGCAAATGTGTATGCAAAGAGTGGAATTTTGTCCTTGCAGACAAAAGAATTGGACTCCTTTTCGGTTTCACTCAAAAAGTGACAGAAGAAAAAGTTAAGCAACTCTTCTACAGAGAACAAATTGAGGAGGAAGATTACTACACGATGATGGGAGATTTCTATCAGATGTTATTTGGAAACAATAGTACCTGGAATATTATCCGATCCTATGATGAAAACATGTCACACCCAATCGTTGGATCTTGTAATGGTCTGGTATGTTTTTATGTTTCACACCACGGCATACAAGATCCTATCTATATTATGAATCCAACAACGGGTGAGCACCTCCATCTGCCACAAATATGCGATCCAACACCAACACCACAAATTAGTTAGGATCCACGATTCCTCATAGAGGGGTTCGGCTATTGTCAACATACCGGTGAATACAAAGTAGTTCGAATTCAAGTGGACGGTAAAGTGGACGTACACACTCTAGGCGACAACAGGGGATGGAGGAACATCGAATATTTTCCTTTTACTTTTTGGGATTCAGGTGTGTACGCACATGGTTGTATTTTTTGGATAAATCATTATTTTTATGACAATATTCAGATAGTATCTTTCAATTTGGACAACGAGACATTCCAGTCACATTCGTCACCCCCGCATCATATTTATGAGAATGATGGTTTCAGTACTCCAAAACTTGGAATGGTCTTGTCTGGAGTTCGCCTTTTATTTTACAACATTCACGATATTTATGATCTCCAGATTGATTTTTGGGCACCCATTTCGGATAATGATATTCATGCACGGGCACCCGGTGTAGAATGGAATTGGGAACTTAAGAGGAGCACTGTCTTGGAAGATCCTTCGAATCTATGGTGGCCGCCTTATAAGCTTATAGCCTTGGGAAAGAACAACGACATCCTATTGCAAAACAACCGCTGTTTAGCGCGTTATAATGAACTCACCAGAACTTTGACAGAAATTGGGGAGATAATGTGGGCAAAGGTTAGAGTTATTCCTCACATGAGAAGCGCCGTCTCGTTGAGGAATTTTGGAGGACAATCGGAAACATGTACTGACGATGACCATGCCACAAACATATTCCGAGTGTAGTGTTTTTTTCTTTGTTTTTGTTTTGGTTAGAGTAATGTAGTTTGCTGTTCAATATATATATACTATATATATTTAAAAGTACTATTTCTCATCTTTGATTTTTTTCGTATCTTGTTTGGACTAAAAGTTGTTTTTGAAATCTGAAGAATCAGAGTTTGTCTTATTTTGGGTAATAATGGTTGATATTTTATTTAATGGAGTTAATGCTTTTAAACATATTCCCGACTAATTTAGAGGGGGATTTTCTTTTATGGTGGTCAATTTGGTATATAGGGAGGCATTTCTGTATTCCAGTTGTATTTATGGTTATAAATTTTGCGAATCTATAGGGAGACTTTTATGTGTTCATTATTGTAGAAAATCTGATATCAAAGACTTGATAAAAGTAACACATAACTAAAACTCAAACAAACTTCTCTTGATTGATATATTTCGACTCATTACTCAAAAGCCTATTTATATGAGTAACAAACTTGACTCTCAAGAAAAATAACTTTCCAAACATAATCAAACTCTAACAAAGAAACTTCTAGACAATTGTCACGTAAATAAACTCTTAAAACCAGTAATACTTGCAACCCAAATAAACTTCTATAAACCGTACCATGTCAACAAGAGTTGTTGATCCATTCACTTCATGTCAACTGTACCAGTTGACTCAACCATATTGGTTTATTCTTCATAGTATCTTGGTTTATTCTTCAACAATTATAATAAAATCCGAGAGGGGAAAATAAAAATGTAAAAAGAAGTGAGAATTTGATATACAAATGGTATAAGTGATTGATAGACAAATCAATGATGATATTCTTGAAAATGCACACGAATGAAAAGGATTTTGTGACTAATCGAGATTCTTTTTGTAGATGAATTATTGATTTGAAACTGGTGTTTGACACGAAAACACAAAACCAGAACATAAATGGGCAAAAAGAGAGATACATAAATTATGGTACCATTAGCCCATATTTGTAGTGATAAATTCACGTTTTGTATTTTATGGATAGTTCCTGTTTTATATTATCAACCAATGTCGTTGTAAATATTAAGATGTTGTCGTGACGGGTATTCTAATTCCAGAAGGTTAGCATTAGTGAATTGGTGTCTTTTCATACCTACTTCATGACATAATGGTTATCCTTTAGATTTTGTTTCCTTTTAAATAAAAATTCAGTTATAGGTTTAAGCTATAACCGCTTATAAGATAAAACGGGCAAATATGCTTTACTTGCCTTCTCATTAAGGACGCGACCTTTCAAAGATAAAACATGCAAATATGCGTTACTTGTCTGCTCATTAAAGACGCGACCTTTCAAATAATGCATGTTCATCAAGGACGCAACCATTCGCCAACAGGTGTATTGGATGTCTATATAAGCATTACTCGTATCTGCTTGTAGAATTCTTCAATATTAAGAAAATCTTAAATGTTTTAAAAAAAATTTGATAATCTTTCATCAGTATAATGGTGATGGATATGTTGCCGGAATTAACTACCGAGATACTACAACACCTCCAAACTGCAGAAAGCATTTTAGCAAGCAAATGTGTTTCCAAAGAGTGGAATACTATCCTCTGGGACAAAAGAATTGGACTCCTTTTTGGTGTCACACCAAGAATAGGGAAGTTACTTAACTCTTTTATATAGAGGAATATTTCAGCCCGATCGTAACAGCCAACAATCACGACCCCCCGAATGATGGAACCCATGAAGATTTGACTAAGTTGCACCCAATAGTTGGATCTTGCAATGGTCTGGTCTATTTTTATGTTTCACACCACGGCATACAAGATCTTGAATATGTTATGAATCCAGAAACTGGTGAGCACCTACATCTGCCACAACTATGCATCCCAATTATTGCACGAGATCAAGTACTTTCTTGGTATCCTGTAATTGGGGGTTCCGGATACTGTCAACATATCGATGAGTACAAGGTAGTTCGAATCCACATGGATGGTAAAGTTCAAATACACACTCTAGGATACAAGAAAGGATGGAGGAACATAGCATGGGAGATTCCTTATATTTTTCGGAGTTCAGGTGTGTACGCACATGGTTGTATTTTTTGGAAGGATTGTTGTCAGTGGGATAGTGGCATAGTTTCTTTCAATTTGGACACTGAGACATTTCATCAACATTCGCGACCCCCGCATCATATTCCTAGGAGTGAATTCCCATCAGTTGGGATGGTTATGTTCAGAGTTCGCCTTTTATTTTACTACATCCATGAGGCCTGCAGTGATGAGGGGATTAATCAGCCCTGGATAGATTTCTAGGCACCCATTTCCAAAAAAAAATATTCATACATGGGAACCTTGCGGGGAACAGAATTGTAATCATAAGATAAACATTTTCTTGGAAAAGGATGAGGATGAAGGGTGGGAGGCCTATTACCCGATAGCTTTTGGAAAAAAAACAAGGACCTCCTATTGTGGCAGAATGGGCGTTTATTGCGTTACAATGCACTCACCAGAACTTGGACGGAAATTTGGGGGACACAACTGTGGGAAACAAGCAAGGTTTCAATTATTCCTCATATGAGGAGCGCTGTCTCGTTGAAGAATTTTGGTGGACAATCGGAAACATGTACTCATGATGTCCATGCCACTAACACATTCCTTGGGTTATCTATGTAGCTTTTTTTTCTTCTTGTAGTTGTGTTGTTTTTTGTTTTTTTGTATTTGTATTTGGATTTTTTTCCTATGTACAATTTATTCCTTGGGTATGTAGCTTTTTTTTCTCTTGTAGTTGTGTGTGTGTGTTTTTTTTTGTTTTTTTTGGTGTTTGGATTATTTTCTATGTTGAAATGTACAATTTATTTTGGGTCATTGTTTAACTAGACAACCTTTGGGTTTTTTCCTTTTTTGCGTTACACCTATGGTCCATCCGTCCGGGCCACCCCAATCCACCTAGGTAATTAGTCGAAAAGTAGAAAAATTATTTGGGTATTTCCTAAGAGATCATGATTTATTTTAGTTTGTTATGTTCGGAATGTATATATTAGATTAAAAAGGAAATTAGATAAACATGAAAATATTCATTCCATATCTCATTATACTGCCACAATATCTCATTTTTTAGTAATATGGAAATTGAAATATTCGGTGTAAATACCAAAGAATCGTGATTTAAGATAATGATGGAAAACCTAAAAAGTTAGAGTTTTCAAATTACACCAAGCATAGAAAAAACTAACATAGAGTATTAAGAGGGATTGTTGATATGAAATTGACGAGAGGATCCAAAAACGTCCTAGACTGACGTGACCATTCGCCAACAGGTATATTGGATGTCTATATATATATATATAAGCTTTATACTCGTATTTGCTTGTAGAATTCACAATAAGAAAATCCTAAAATCTTGTAATTTTTTTTTTTTGATAATCTTTCATCAGTATAATAGTGATGGATATGTTGCCGGAATTAACTACCGAGATACTTCAGCGCCTCCAAACTACAAAAATCGTTTTAGCAAGCAAATGTGTATGTAAAGAATGAAATACTATCCTTGGGGACAAAATAATTGGATTCCTTTTTGGTGTCACACCAAGAATGGGGAAAGATAAAGTTACCCGACTCTTTTATACAGAGGAAGATTTCAGCCCGATCGTAACAGCCAACAATCATGATGCCCCGAATGATGGAACCCATGATGATTGGACGATGTTGCACCCAATAGTTGGATCTTGCAATGGTCTTGTTTGTTTTTATGTTTCATACCACGACATACAAGATCCTGTATATATTATGAATCCATAAATTGGTGACCACCTCCATCTGCCACAACTATGCATCCCAATTGCAACGGATCAAGTACTTTCGTGGTATCCACGATACAACGTAATTGGGGGTTTCAGATACTGTCAACGTACCAATGGGTACAAGGTAGTTCGAATTCACAAGGATGGTAAAGTCCAAATACACACTTTAGGAGACAAGAGGGGATGAAGGAACATAGCATGAGAGAGTCCTTATACTTTTCGGAGTTCAGGTGTGTACGCACACGGTTGTATTTTTTGGATAGATTGTTGTCAGCAAGATATTGGCATAATATCTTTCAATTTGGACACCGAGATGTTCCATCAACATTTTCCACCCACGCATCATATTCCTGGGAGTGAATTTTGGATAAATACTTACCCATCACTTGGGATGGTCATGTTCGGAGTTCGCATTTTATTTTACTACATCCATGAGGGAATTGATCGGCCCCGGATAGATTTTTGGGCTCCCATTTCCAAAGAAAATATTCATACATGGGCACATGGCGGGGAATGGAATTGGAATTATGAGATAAGAATTTTCTTTAAAGAGGATGAATGGCCGACTCATAACCCGATAGCCTTTATAAATAACAAGGAACTCTTATTTTGGCAGAATAAGTATTTATTGCGTTACAATACACTCACCAGAACTTGGACGGAAATTTGGGGAGCACTACCGTGGGAAACAAGGGTTGCAATTATTCCTCACATGAGGAGCGTTGTCTCGTTGAAGAATTTTGGTGGATAATCAGAAACGTGTACTCATGATGTCCATGCCACTAACACATTCCTAGGCTTATCTATGTAGCTTTTTTTATTGCAGTTCTGTTTTTTTTTGTTTTTTTTTGGTATTTGGATTTTTTTTCTATGCTGAAATGTACAATTTATTCCTTGGGTTATTT